>NC_068440.1:7032678-7310178 GCF_023373465.1 Oncorhynchus keta | reverse complement strand
ACGCACAGACACGCACGACACGCACAGACACGCACGCACACGCACGCACAGACACGCACGCACAGACACGCACACGCACGCACAGACACGCACGCACAGACACGCACGCACAGACACGCACAGACACGCACAGACACGCACAGACACGCACAGACACGCACGCGCACGCACGCACAGACACGCACAGACACGCACAGACACGCACGCACGCACGCACAGACACACGCAGAGACACGCACGCACGCACGCAGAGACACGCACGCACGCACAGACGCACACGCACGCACAGACACGCACAGACACGCACGCACACGCACGCACGGACACGCACGCGCACGGACACGCACGCACGGACACGCACGCACGCACGGACACGCACGCAAAAAAACGCACGCACGCACGGACACGCACTGGGAGCCTTTTCGATTCACGCACTTTGTTCCTATCCTCCACTTGTTTGGCCACGGAAACGCACGCACAGAGACGCACGCACAGGAACTCACTTTTCTTTTTCTCATTCAGACACGCACGCACAGAAACGCACGCACAGAAACGCACGCACAGACACGCACGCACAGACACGCACGCACAGACACGCACGCACAGACACGCACGCACAGCGAGTCGGCAGAAAAAAATATAGCCACATGCTAGTCGTCATACAAGCTCCTAAACCTGGGAGCCTTTTCTTTGATTCTTCTTGTCATCTTTGTTCCTATCCTCCATCTTGTTTGGCCTTTAATCAATAGGCCTTTCGCCAGAGCTGAGTGAAGCCAATCCTCACTTTTCTTTTTCTCATTCAGTCTCTCATTATTCTTCTTTATGTCTGGCCAGCTCATTAGCCTGTTTTCTCACCACAATATCCCCCTCTCCCACCCTCCCTCCCTCTCGCATTAATTTCTTTTTTTCCTGTCTCTCCCCTTCGCTCCGTTCCTCTCCAAAGGTGGCCTTCCAGCCTTCCCTTATCAGTCTGTTACCTCGGCTTGTCTCAGAAACGGCCTTGTTTGGATCAATCAGTCTCTCCTTCACATCAACCTCCCTCCCTCCCATCAACCTCCCTCCCTCCCATCAACCTCCCTCCCTCTCTCCCATCAACCTCCCTCCCTCTCTCCCATCAACCTCCCTCCCTCTCTCACATCAACCTCCCTCTCTCCCATCAACCTCCCTCCCTCCCATCAACCTCCCTCCCTCCCATCAACCTCCCTCCCTCCCATCAACCTCCCTCCCCCTCTCCCTCCCTCCCATCAACCTCCCTCCCTCCCACAACCTCCCTCCCTCCCATCAACCTCCCTCCCTCCCATCAACCTCCCTCCCCGTCAACCTCCCTCCCGTCAACCTCCCTCCCTCCCTCCCTCCCTCCCCACATCAACCTCCCTCACGACAACCTCCCTCCCTCACGACAACCTCCCTCCCTCACGACAACCTCCCTCCCTCACAACAACCTCCCTCCTCTCCTCCCTCCCTCCCTCACATCAACCTCCCTCCCTCCCTCACATCAACCTCCCTCCCTCCCTCCCTCCCCGACAACCTCCCTCCCTCCCCCGACAACCTCCCTCCCTCACGACCCTCCCCCCTCACGACAACCTCCCTCCCTCACGACAACCTCCCTCCCTCACGACAACCTCCCTCCCTCACGACAACCTCCCTCCCTCACGACAACCTCCCTCCCTCCCTCACATCAACCCTCCTCCCTCCCTCCCTCACATCAACCTCCCTCCCTCCCTCCCTCACATCAACCTCCCTCCCTCCCTCACATCAACCTCCCTCCCTCCCTCCCTCACATCAACCTCCCCCTCCCCCCTCCCTCCCATCTCCCTCCCTCCCCCTCTGTTCTGACTGACAAAGGGTGGCTGATGTATTGCTGTATCTGGCAGTGCCTGGTTCTGGTCATCATTATTCCTCCCTCATCCCTTTTTCCCCTCCTTCTCCTTCCCTGACTGTGTCTCTCAAGTGCTAATATAGTACAGCATGAAATTCCAGTGAGTGCCAGAAGACTGCAGTAACAGCCAAAAGAGAGGGGGGGAGGGAAGGAATGGCTTGGGAACGAGAGAGAGCAAAACCAGGCCTGCGTAAACTAATAAGGCCTTGCATGCTGAAGGAAAGCACATAAACCATACGCACCGACATCAAACACACGTGTAACCCAAAACACAGCTCCTCAGTGCCTGTGAGCCTCTCCCAGTAAAGATGATTAAGGCAAGGCCATACACTACAGGGAAACTCCATCACTTGGACTCTGGCTGAGCGCTCAAGTGACAGCCGATAAACAGAGCACGGCCTCGCTCTCCCATTCCACACCAAGGTACTGTACCATCCTGTGGAGCTCAGTTGCCCCCCTGCAACCCATAACCTGTTTTGAATACTGCAGCTGGTGATTGGACTGCAGGCCACATACATGTGTTGCCCGACTCCTCCTCTACGCAGTCGCATGTGATTCTTGAGGATCGGTGACACCACCACTCACAGCTTCAGGGACAGAATGGTAGTGCTATCACCATTGACAAGAATGGCATAAAAGCAAGACCCACTGTACATTGCTGGAGACACCGTGCCTAGGTCAGACACTAACAAACAGATTGCATTTAAACTAAAGGGGCCTTTGAAGCAGCAGGGTCAGGGAGTGGGCGTGGAGAGAGAGGGATGGATAGAGAGAGAGGGATGGATAGGATAGGATGGATAAAGAGAGGGGTGGATAGAGAGAGAGGGGTGGATGAGAGATCGGGAGAAGGAAAATGGAGGATAGGCAGGGACAGAAGGGATGTATCAGAGAGAGAGGGATGGACAAAGCAAGAGGGATGGATACATTGGGATGGATAGAGAGAGAGGGATGGATAGAAGAGATGGATAAAGAGAGGGGAGAAGGAAAATGGAGGAGGGGCAGGGAGAGAGAGGGATGTACAGAGAGAGAGGGATGGACAGAGAGAGAGGGATGGACAGAGAGAGAGGGATGGATAGAGAGAGAGGGATGGATAGAGAGATGGATAGAGAGAGAGAGGAGAAGGAAAATGGAGGATAGGCAGGGAGAGAGAGGGATGGATAGAGAGAGAGGGATGGACAGAGAGAGGGATGGATAGAGAGAGAGGGATGGATAGAGAGAGAGGGATGGATAGAGAGAGAGGGATGGATAGAGAGAGAGGGAGAAGGAAAATGGAGGATAGGCAGGGAGAGAGAGGGATGGACAGAGAGAGAGGGATGGATAGAGAGAGAGGGATGGATAGAGAGAGAGGGATGGATAGAGAGATGGATAGAGAGAGAGGGATGGATAGAGAGAGAGGGATGGATAGAGAGAGAGGGAGAAGGAAAATGGAGGATAGGCAGGGAGAGAGAGGGATGGACAGAGAGAGAGGGATGGATAGAGAGAGAGGGATGGATAGAGAGAGAGGGATGGATAGAGAGAGAGGGAGAAGGAAAATGGAGGATAGGCAGGGAGAGAGAGGGATGGACAGAGAGAGAGGGATGGATAGAGAGAGAGGGAGAAGGAAAATGGAGGATAGGCAGGGAGAGAGAGGGATGGACAGAGAGAGAGGGATGGATAGAGAGAGAGGGAGAAGGAAAATGGAGGATAGGCAGGGAGAGAGACGAGGACAGATTCAGATAGCTGATGGGGAGACGGAACGAGACGGACAGAATACACCAAATCCATTAAAAAAAGGGGAGAGAGGATTGGATAGGAACTGTTTGGAATCCCCCATGGGGCTAGATGCAGCAGTATACTGTTGATGAATGCACATCTGAAATCCCTACTTATTCAGATGAGGGTAGGCCAGACATTGCCAAAAAGGAAGGCAGGCAGGCACACACAACACACAGAATGAAAGCTAGAGAGAGCCAGGACTTGATCGTTTACCTGGCTAAAACGCTTGTAAACGGAGACCGGGCTCTAAGCACCTGCGTGCGTCTTGCAAAATGAGACACGCAGGCCCAAAGAAAATAGAACACCATACCATCACAGCATACATAATATACTGGCGGCTGGGTGCTACACATCGGCAGCCATGAAGGGAGTTTCCTGCTTTCAATGTACAGCACTTTGAGCAAGAAAGGTGCTCGGTCAATTAACTACCAATTGAGGGTTATTGTCGGTAACAGTGAAAGGGTCACCAACAACTGTGGGGTCAAATACCTACAATATAGTAGGCATAGAAATAGATTTCCTAGAACCGACATTACCATTCAAGTTAATGTAATTCTATTCCTATGACAGTAGGTCCTTTATTGAACAGCTTATTGTGATGGAGCTCAAATGAGGCCATTGAATCCCTCCACACACACACACACACACACACACACACACACACACACTTCTGTGAGCCGTATGATCTCATACACCAATACATCATTGCAAAATAACAAGCTTCAGTATGCTGTCAGGAACCTTGCTATTTGAGGCAACACACACACAGTCAAAAGTGACAGGGGAAAGAGTGGGTGGTGTGAGGAGAGAATGGGTGATCGAGAAGGAAAAGGGGGAGAGATGCAGAGATGGTCTGTGCTGTGCTGATTAGGCTCTGGGGACAGACCCAGGAAGGATGAGAAGACGCAGAGTGCCTTCTGCAGGGCTGATAATGACCAGGACACAAAACAACACACACAGCGAGAGGGACACAAAAGCACAAACTCTCTCTCTCACAAAGATGTGACACTAGTATACAAGACTTAAAAGGGCAACACATTCTTAAATATGCTCTCCCCCCCTGATCCTGGACAAAACCCCAAATACACGTAGACTACATTTCCACGAGTGTGAGTGAGTGAGTGAGTGAGTGAGTGAGTGAGTGAGTGAGTGAGTGAGTGAGAGTGAGTGAGTGAAAGAGAAAAAAATGCCCGACCTGAGGGAACTGCTTTGTGGGGACCTGGGGTGGAGATAGAGGACTGTCTGTTGCAGAGTCCAGTCCTTCTCTGGAGCTTTCCCAGTCTCCCTGGGTGGCGCCCCCTGCCTCTGGGGAGGTTAGTGGGAGGTCGCTGGCATAGCCTGAGGACAGAGGGTCCTGTAACGAGGGCCCCTCGACTTTCGTGGTTTCCTGGGTCCCCGTAAGGTTGGTAGTCATACTGGGACCTGAGGTGTCCATATTGTCTCTCCTTTGGGTCAGGCCAACCCTGCCTACCTGGGTGACGCTCCCAGTCGCTGGGGAGGTGAGTAGCAGATCGCTGGCATAGCCAAAGGCAAAAGGGTTCTGAATTAACAGCCCCTCTTGGACCTGGGCTGGTTTATCCAGACTAAGTTCCTTGACTTCTGTAGTTTCTTGGGTCCCCATCAGGAAAGCGGTCCTGGCATCCATTTTGGCTCTCCTGCTGTCCTTCTCAGACAGTTGTACTTTGTTTCCAGTCACTGTGCCTTCCTTGAATTTTGTCTTATTGAGACAGGAGGTGGTCATTTCAGCTCTCATGATGTCCTCCTCAGAAAGCTGTACTTTGAGGATGTTCCCAGTCACTGGGGATGCGGCTGGAGGTTCGGCACGCACCTCTACTTCCACCTCGTTGTCATGGTAACTGTCCCCTCTCCAAACTGGGGACCCAAAGTCACTGGGGTAGACTGTCCTTACAACACACAGCAAACCCCCCACCTCACGAATGTGGACCACCCCTTTGCGCTCCTTTTCCGTAGGGGTGTTAAAAACAGCCCCCTGCGTCCCCGCTACCCCGCCTTCATCCTCCACCTCTTTCTCCTCCTGTTCTCGTTTCTTTTCTCTTTCCCGCTCTTTCTTGGGTCTTTGTATGCAAGGCCTCTCCAGGACCCCTTGTTCTCTCTCCCTGACTTTGCAGACCTGACCCCCGCCAGGGGTGGTGTGCACCTGGGACGGGACAGCTGGGTCAGGGTTGTCAGGGTTGTCTAGGGTGGGGTTGCCACTGGGTTGCCCTTGGCTGCTTGAGGCATCTATGGTACTGCTCGTCCTCCCTTCCTCACTCCCAGCTCCGGGGTAGGACAGCCTTCTCCACACTGGGCTTGGCTCAGGGGACACTTCCAGCACTCTGCTACCACCCAACCCCCCCATGCTGTCACTTGTGGAGTCAGCACAGAGAGCACTGGGCAGCGGCAGTCTGGATTGAGTTTGAGCCTGAGGCACGGTTAAATTGCCGATTTTGGCGCCGACGTCACTCATAGTTTTGAACGACGCGGTGGTTGCCTCCGTGACGGTACCTTTGTCCTCTTCCTCCTCATCCTCTTCCTCTGGTATGTTGCTTATCCTTATGCTTTCCACTTCCGAGCCGACCGACGACCCTCCTTTCTGGTGCTTCTTCCCTTTGCGTCTCCGCCGGAAGCGGAGGCGTCGTTTGGGGTTGGGGGACAGTGGGGGGAAGCCGTGTCCTCCCTCCCTAGGAGGCCTCACACAACCCATGGAGCTTCCCATCTCAGATAGACAGTGAATGAAGGAGGGAAGGGAAGAGGCGGCAAAATTAGAAAGCAAAACAGAAGCGCTCTGGTGGACAGGCAGACGAGAGTAGCAGAGACTGACAGACGAATCTGATACCAAGGTGACACCTGCTCTCGGTGTGACGTGTAGCGACAGCCGGTTTAGATCTGGTTGCTTGCCAGGAGCATAGAAAAAAATGACAGAATGATAGAGCGAGGATGTGGGCTCTCGTCACCTTCTCACCTTCGGGTTCAGTCCACTCGGCTGAGGTGCTTGCTGCAGGCTTGCGTGTCACAGCTCTCGTCTCTCCGTAGGCGCTCCTCTCCCAGTCTTCCCTCCCCCCTCTTCTCTCTGCAGCTGTTGCCTCACCTCACACAGGCTCAGGAAACACCGCGATCAGCCCTAGCTGCTCTGGCTCGCTCTCCGAGGCCCCCACCTCTATGGGCAGGTCACGGACATCCCAGCACTCACTTCAAGGACAACCGAGGCAGAAACATGTCAGTAGACTCAGCACAGCATAAGAGAAAATCGATTTGGCTCAGGCTTTGGTAGTTCATTCATCCAAGGTTTGGCAGGTGAGAACGTAAGTCAACGTGGCTGATACATACTACATGTTGAATGAGGCTAGGAGACGGTGAGTCAGAGCACTGCAGATGTGTCCAGTTCAGCCAATCAGTCGTTTAACACACACAATATGTCGGACTGTGTTCCAGTAGTCCGTGGGGTCTCCTGCGTTGCCTGCGATGGAATCAGTGCTCGTCTCATCTCATAGCTGCAATTTCTTAGTGTGTGTGGTGCGAGGGAGCTGCAGTGCAGA
The DNA here is from genome assembly GCF_023373465.1 of Oncorhynchus keta. NCBI lineage: Eukaryota > Metazoa > Chordata > Actinopteri > Salmoniformes > Salmonidae > Oncorhynchus > Oncorhynchus keta. The sequence continues at coordinate 7,303,008 of NC_068440.1, read as the reverse complement.
CACACACTCACACAAGCAGTGTGTCCGGCTCAGTGCACATCATACCAGTCGCTCGGCAACAAAAATAAAAATAAAAACAACTCAGGTCATCTGCAATTCTGCTCTGTTTCCGCAACCCTGCACACACGCGCTGTTTGTTTGCAATTTGTTTTCCCTGTCGTTCCAATGGTACTGTAATCCAAGTACTTTATCCAGGCTCGCCTCCAAGTACCCAGAATCATATATTATTAATACCTTGCCGCTCCTACGATAATTATATTGCTGTCAGCTCCTTAATGGTCAACAACACTCATAGTAGTAGCCGTGATAGCATTAGTCCTGTAGCAGCTGGTGGTGTACCATTCTGCTGCGGCAACATGCTACTATCCACTATCCAGATTGGAGGTGGGCGATAGTGGACAGTCAGCCAACACACCGGCAGCGTGTTCAAAACCTCAAATCAGAGCCTTGACGACGACGGCGGCGGCTCAGACTCCTCGCCATCTCCCACGGCCCCCCCCCACCCCCCTGTTCATGGAGTCGCTGTGTCATGTGACGCTTGATTAACTTCAGTTCACACGGTTGTTAACCACAGAGATCTCTTTGTCGTCTTAGTACGAAGGAAAACCTCCTGGGGGTGGGGGCGTTAGATGAGCGTTGAGTCAACGTTACGGTGCTGACTTGGAAGACTCCAGGTGATGAGGGTAACCATGGGACCAGGAAGAGAGGCGATGAGCTACTGAACTGTAGGCGTTACTTCCTTCTTCGACAATCCTTCAAATGACTGCAATCACGGAGAAGCCGGACAACTCTTGACAGTGGTCCGTGTAGTTTAGTCTCTGGTGCCCGGTTAAAATCCAGAGCACGTCGCGTTAGGGAGTAGAGATCATCCCCTTTAGCTTTCCAGACGTCACGTGGCCTCCCCCCTGGATAGCAGCCTTCCCCTTATGCTCCCTCCCACAAAGGATTGCTGGGAGAGCGTGCTCGTGGCTGGTGCTATCCAATCACTAACCCCTCAGTCCGTCTCCATCCTTGTCACCGTCTCTCAGCCAGGCAGAGGCTTTTCCCGTCATCCCTGCTGCAGCCGTCGTCGCGACACTGCTCCAGTATATAAAGCACCCACACTCATCCAGGTCTGTATGTGTTCCCAGTAGGAGTCCACAGGCGTGCACGCAAAGAGGGTCTGGTTGTAGACAACCAAGCAGATAGACAGGCGGTTGGGTTAAACATGCACTTCCATCTCCACTCGTCTCCTCTAGTCTGGTTGATCGAATTAGCAGTGGTGGCTGGGCTGGGCTAAGCTACAGGAGGCTAGGTCAGACTTTGTGAGGGTAGGTCCAGTGTCCCCCAGCTATAGCTGTCCCCCTGACGCGGCCAGTAAACGAGCAGCTGACTGGGTAAGGCAAAAGGCAGAGGATAAGTCCGGTAGTCTGGAGCTCCTTGGCTGGTTACAGAGAGAGATGGAGGAGGAGAGGGGGATTCGGATGAAGGGAGAACAAGGTCCCCGTCAGACAGGCATGGTCGGATTGATCCAATTTATACGGTGCTCCCCTGGGAGAGAAGGGAAATGTGTGTGCGTGTGCAGCCGAGGAGAGAGCAAGAGCGCGTCTGTGTGTGCCGACAGGGCTTGGCGATCCTCTGATCAGCTGTGGGTGTGTGTATGAATCCTCTGTGTGCGCGCATTTGAGTCGAGGCCTGTAGGTCCAAGGAAAGCCAGGAGACACAGTAACAGCAGGCAGCCTGTATTCCTCTCCCTCTCTCTCGCTGGCTTCTCTCGTTTGTTCTCTCCTTGGCTCGCAGGCAACGACAGAGGGAAACGCTTTATCTTCAGGCTTGCTTGCAGCTTCACTGCTCTAGCCCTCTCCTGCTCTCTTTCCCTCCCTCCCTTCTCATCCTATCCGCTTCCTCGTCACTCCCTCCCTCTCTCTCTGTGGCACACTCTGTGAGCTCAGAGCGCTTGTTATGACACTCGCACTTAGAGCACGAACAATATGTTTTTTGGGGATACGGATTCCGATTTTTGGGGGGTACAAAGCTCACCGATACGATATATCCGTCAATGGAGTGTTTCATAGCAGGGAAATTGAAAAGTGACATTTTTCCACACAGTTGTCAGAAATTGTCATCCAAAGGAGCAATTGTCCAAGAAATAGGCTTCAGATGTTAATTTGTTAAATTGTGACAATGACATCATGATAATGGCCTCAAATGTTCAGAACAGCATGAGATTTCATTTTTTTCATCCTATTTATTGAATATCAGTGAAATTGTGGTCCGATAGATTTTTTTTTTTTTTTTTTTAATCGGTAAAAATGCCAGGTGAACCGATTTTATCAGTTGCACACACACACAGAGAATCAGATTGAGGTGCTGCTACAGAGGAAGATCTGAATTGTTGCATCTCTGCAATACCGAGATCACCTCAATCTGATTCTCTGCCTCTCCTCCACACCTCTCCCCATCTATCCCTCCCCTGGTAAAATAGAGGACAAAAAGGAGGGGAAGGAGGATAGATATCAGGGGTAAGGAGGGAATGTTAAGTATTAAAGCAAGTGAGGGGGTGGGGATGAAGGAGTTTATAAAAAAGATCAAGAGGGATGAGAGATTAAATAAAAAAAACAGGCTGTTATGGCAGAGAAACAGAGAGACACAGAGAGAAACAGACAGAGACACAGAGAGAAGCAGAGAGAAACAGAGAGAAACAGACAGAGAGACACAGAGACAGAGCGACACAGAGAGACACAGAGAGACACAGAGAGAAACAGAGAGACACAGAGAGAAACAGACAGAGAGACAGAGAGAAGCAGAGAGAAACAGACAGAAATGCAAAAGAGCCTTTGCGCCAGTTCAGGATCCACCACTTTCACTGATGAGCCTTTTCAAACACACAGGCTTCAAGACGTGACAACCTCGTCTCCCACATAAACACAACCCTGATGCAGTACGGTCACGTGGTTGGTTATAGCCTTTACACTGTACTCTCACACCCCTTAAGACACTCAATAGCTCACTGTGTGTGTGGGTGGTGGACTGTACGAGCACACAACAAAACACACATCAAGAACCCCCCCCCCCCACACACACACACACACACACACACACACACACACAGCTTTGCATAGCAGCTTAGAGATCTACCCACAGACCAAAAAGAAATACCAACATAAACATAAACAATGCAGACTATTCTCCAGTGATGACAGATGGGCTACATGAGTCTCATTCACAGTGGAAACCAGTAATAAGGTCCCCGAGGCCTTCCCCATGGATATGATAGAACGGGCTGAACTCAGGCACTCCCCTGAGGGATCCTACACTGTACTGGACCAGCTCCATTAGGGATAATCATCAAGTCTAGCGCCAATGAGAGTATTTTACCAGATAATTATCTCCGTCACAACATATTTGGCATTCAGAGAGAATATAGGTTGCGTACAAGAGCAGATTTGAGGTCAGTTTTGATGTTTCACCTCTAAATGACGGCGGTTAGGAGATATATAGGGTAAGCTGGTCCTAGATTTGTGCTTTGGTAGCACTTTCTAATTTGAGCTTTCGCATAAGCAGGTCAGAGCTGGGTCTTGATGTATTTTGTATTAAAAAGGTTCTTCAGGGGAGGAATTACAGAAGCACAAATTAAAGAGCCAGGCCAGTGTGGATTAGCCAATCGCACGCAGCCACAGTTTAGGAAGAGTCAGGGATTGTGAGAGGCTGTGTAGTAGGCTGAGAGCATTGTTAGTGTGCCAGGTCATCTATGATGCTGGGATAAATGGGGACCCCTAGTGGTGAAAGTGAGGCGCTGCAGCCAGACTTGCATCACTGTTGCATCAGGGTAGATGTAAGCCTACTGAATTCACATAGTACTCAGTGGCATGGATGCCAAGCAAAGCCTGGCTTCCCTAAATATTTGACCAATACAATTGGCAAAATAATTTCTCTGTGTTTCCTGTCATTTTCCATAAATTCGCAAGTGGCTGAATCTCACGGGAGAAATGGTCCGAGCGAGGGAACCAGCGCCCCTCTGTCTCTGTATGTGTAGCCCATGTATCTGATGCTGTCTGGACAAAAAGAGTATCACATGTTGCCGCCGTAACATTTCATTGATTGATTCCAGCAAGAATTTGGCCTCCGTTGATAAAAAAATAAAATAAAGAGAGAGAAGATAATTAGCCAATCAGCATTGAGCCAAGCTCAACTTTGGGTTGTCCTGGTACAGCATTGCAAGGAACTGAGGCTAGCAGTAATAATTTTAGCTTGGTACCCTATGACAAGAAAAACTAGAAGTTCACTGTATGACAGAGCCATAGACCGTTTTGCCAACATAAAAGAGAGGATGGCATTGGCGTTTAACTTGTCTACAAGTAGGGTGAGTCAACAGTTGTTGTTTTACTAGCGCACACACACACACACACACACACACACACACACACACACACACACACACACACACACACACACACACACACACACACACACACACACACACACACACACACACACACGATATTTAGCAACATTGATTGTACTAAATAGTTTTTGGTATCTTTACGTTTGTTTTCAGTGTATTAAACTAAGCATATGTATCCCTGTTGATTTGATGATGTTTAAATGGTGCTGGAAGAGCAGTGGCAGTGCTCCTGTTGCCTTTGTGCTGACTTGCGGTAACGCCGTGGTTCTGAATTAGTAGTCGTTTCGTAAACTCTAGAAAACATGAACTTGCTTGACCCTGCTGCAGACGATTACTGTTTGTTACGTGCAATATTTGATTTGTGGACAGACGTTGCCCTCTGGCTTTGTGAGGAAACAAAACGGAGGTGTACAGGAGTTGAATTTATTCTGCCACTGTGTGTAATATTCCTGTTGTCACGGCCATACTGTATACAGTGGGGTATGAACGACTGGGTAATTGAGCAAACCACACAATTATCACAGCATTGGTTGTCATGTGACATTTTTTACTGGCTCTCTCACTGATTTTACCCACGCACCGCTATAAAACCCTCTTAGGCACCCCCTCCCCCATCTGCGATATCCACCCGTTCTGCCAGTCACATTCTATTAAAAGGTCCCCAGAGCGCACACACGTCCTTGGGTCGCTCCTCTTTTCAGTTCGCTGCAGCTAGCGGCTGGAACGAGTTGCAACAAACACTCAAACTGGACAGTTTAATCTCCATCTCTTCATTCAAAGACACAATCATGGACACTGACAGTTGGGACTGCTTTGCGTGATGTATTGTTGTCTCTACCTCCTTGCCCTAAGTGCCGTTGTCTGTGCCCAATAATGTTTGTGCCATGTTTTGTGCTGCTACCATGTTGTGCTGCTACCATGTTGTTGTCATGTTGTGTGGCTGCCTTGCTATGTTGTCTTAAGTCTCTCTTTAAATAGTGTTGTGTTTGTCTCTCTTGTCGTGATGTGTGTTTTGGACCTATATTTTTATTATCATTTATTTTTAATCCCAGCTCCCATCCCCGCAGGAGGCCTTTTGACTTGACTAGTTAAATTTAAAAAGAAATATATATATATATATATATATATATATATATATATATATATATATAAAAAAATACTGACGCGCTATACATTTTCAACGCTATACAATCTCTGAAATACAGAAATGTAATTTACATAAGTATTCACACCAGTCAATACTTTGTAGAAGCACTTCTGTCTGTGATTCCAGCTTTGCGTCATCTTGGTTATGTCTGTATCAGCTTTGCACATCTGGATTTGGGGATTTTCTCCCATTCTTCCTTGCAGACTTTTTTCAAGCTCTGTTAAGTTAAATGGGGAGTGGCAGTGAACAGCAATCTTCAAGTGTTTCCACAGATTTCCAATGGGATTCAAGTCTGGGCTTTGGCTGGGCCACTCAAGGTCTTTCACATTCTTGTTCTGAAGCATTCCAGCATTGATTTGGATGTATGCTTGGAGTCATTGTCCTGTTGGAACGCATATCTTCACCACAATCTAAGGTCGTTTGCACTCTGAAGCAGGTTCTCATCAAGGATTTGCCTGCATTTGGCGTCATTCATCGTTCCCTCCATCTTCCTGCCACTGAAAAGCATCCCCATAGCATGAATGCTAACACCACCATGCTTCACGGTAGAGATGGTGTTAGACAGGTGATGAGCTGTGCCTGGTTTTCTCCAGACATAGCGCTTTGCATTCAGGCCAAAGAGTTCCATTTTTGTCTCATCGGATAGCCAGTTCTCGGTAGTTCCATATTTTTCCACTTGCCAATGAAGGAAACTTTCAACAATCTAGAAATAGTCTGATACCCTTTCCCTAGACATATGCCTGATCACAATTCTATCTCAGAGATCTACAGACAGTTCCTTTGACTTCATGGTATAGTTCATTGCTCTGACATGCACTGTCAACTGTGGGACCTCATATAGACAGGTGTGTTTCTTTCTAAATCATGTGGCCAACTCAGTTGTTTGGACAGGTGGACTACAATTAAGTGGTGGTGACAACTCGAGGATGATCAAAAAGACATTGGATCCATCGGAGCTCAATTTGGAATGTCATAGCATAGCATAGTGATTACTTATGCAAATGAGACGTTCCTGGATTTACATGAGCAAAAATGTCTAAGAATATTGGGGTATTGTGAAAATATATTGAATCCATTTTGAATTCAGGCTGTAACACAACAACAACATGTGAAATAAGTCGAGGGTATGAACACTTTCTGAAGGCAATGCGCTTACCAAGTAGAGACACCTGGCAGATATGTCTGCCTTGAGGGCAGGGCCGAGGATCTCTACAACTGGGTTGAAGTGGCCGGTTGTTGACTGCTGAGATAGCAACTCGTCGAGCCTGCAGTCAGAGAGAACGTTTCTGCTGACATGACACGCCTTTGGAAATATGAAGAACTGGTCTTAACTAGGCATGACAGAGTGTGGAGTCACAGGCCTGTGGTTCTACCCCTGACAACATAGTGTATAGTCCAATGATAATCACACATTATTTTACTGGCAGTAATTGAACCTTCGGGGGACAGCTTTCTGGAATGACCTCACTCCCGGGCCATGCAGTGCTTTCTAACCAAACATCTGATATTAACTACTAACACCAAACCCTATATCCTGGCCCATAATCATTACAATACATGCACATGTGCTTTCTAACATGGCATCTTGTGACTACCAAATAAATTGCTGCTCCTTGCAAATCCCAGGTCATAATATGTGCTGTTCAGACTTTTTACATAGTTTATTTTGACATGTACTACCGCGGTCTATGTTGATGTACTCGTCTGAATATTTCGGGGTTTTTTGTAATTTGTGTTATTGTTAAATTATAATACCAATAAAAATATGTTCATATAGGATTGGTTATATTTTTTGTTAAGAAATTCAGTCATGGATGAACTTGAGAATTACTGACACAAGAAAGGAGATTCTAAGCACTCTCTATAAAACTGTTTATATGTCCGTCCTCTCCCTTGACAGCGACCCCGACGATCTGCATTGACCCTTTTCTTGCACCAACTATTTTGACTCATCACATACGCTGCCGTTACTGTTTATTATCGATCCTGTTGCCGGGTCACTTTATCCCTACACACAGTGCCTTCACATTTTATTGGTGTTACAAAGTGGGATTCAAATGGATTTAATTGTCCTTTTTTTGTGTGTCAACAATCTACACAAAATACTCTGAAGACAAAGTGGAAGAAAATGTTGAATTAAAAAAATATATATTAAAACACAAGTGCATTAACTAAAAGTTGTTACAGAAGTATTCAGCTCCCTGAGTCAATACAGAAACACCGTTAGAAACGATTAGAGCTGCGAGTCTTCTGGGGTAAGTCTCCAAGAGCTGTGCACATCTGGACTGTGCAATATTTGCCCATTATTCTTTTTAAAATTCTTCAAGCTATATCAAGATGTTGTGGGGATCATGAAATAGACAGCAATTTTCAAAACTTGCCAAGCAGATTTTAGTCAAAACTGTAACTTGGCAACTCAATTCACAGTCGTCTTGGTAAGCAACTCCAGAAAATATCTGGCCTTGTGTTGTAGGTTACTGTCTTTCTTTAAGGTTAATTCCTCTCGTGGTCTCTGGTGTAACGCAAACTGAAGCAGGACTTTGCCTGTGCTCCATCCCATGTCTTTTCATCCTGAAAAACTCCCCAGTATTTGTCGATGACAAACATACCCGTACTATGATGCAGCCACCGCTATGCTTGAAAATAAAGAGGCAGTTACTCAGTGATTTGTTGGATTTGCTACAAAACATAAGGCTTTGCATTTAAACCCAAAAGTGTAATTCCTTTTCAGTGTTTTGTTTCTTTTCACTATTACTTTAGTACCTTGTTGCATAAAAGATGCATGTTTTGAAATATTTGAATTCTGTATATTTGTATTCTTCTTTTCACTCTGTCATTTAGGTCATTATTGTAGAGACACAAACATGTTGTTGATCCATCCTCAGTTTTCTACCATCACAGCCATTGACCTCTGTAGCTGTTTTAAAATCCCCAATGGCCTCATGGTGAAATCCCTACTCAGTTTCCTTCCTGTCCTGCTGCTCGGTTCAGAAGGACGACTGAATCTTTGATGTTCTGGGTGGTTTAGTACATCACCCACAGCATAATTATTAACTTGACCATAACTAAAGAGATATATAATGTCTGATTTGTTATTTTTAACCATCTACCAATCACTGCCCTTCTTTATGAGGCCTTCAAAAGGCTCCCTGGTCATTGTAGTTGAATCTGTGCTTGATTGAGGGACCTTACAGGTGTTGTATGTATGAGGGACCTTACAGGTGTTGTATGTATGAGGGACCTTACAGGTGTTGTATGTATGAGGGACCTTACAGGTGTTGTATGTATGAGGGACCTTACAGGTGTTGTATGTATGTATGAGGGACCTTACAGGTGTTGTATGTATGTATGAGGGACCTTACAGATGTTGTATGTATGAGGGACCTTACAGGTGTTGTATGTATGAGGGACCTTACAGGTGTTGTATGTATGTATGAGGGACCTTACAGGTGTTGTATGTATGAGGGACCTTACAGATGTTGTATGTATGAGAGGGACCTTACAGGTGTTGTATGTATGAGGGACCTTACAGGTGTTGTATGTATGAGGGACCTTACAGGTGTTGTATGTATGAGGGACCTTACAGGTGTTGTATGTATGAGGGACCTAACAGGTGTTGTATGTATGAGGGACCTTACAGGTGTTGTATGTATGAGGGACCTTACAGGTGTTGTATGTATGAGGGACCTTACAGGTGTTGTATGTATGAGGGACCTTACAGGTGTTGTATGTATGAGGGACCTTACAGGTGTTGTATGTATGAGGGACCTTACAGGTGTTGTATGTATGAGGGACCTTACAGGTGTTGTATGTATGAGGGACCTTACAGGTGTTGTATGTATGAGGGACCTTACAGGTGTTGTATGTATGAGGGACCTTACAGGTGTTGTATGTATGAGGGACCTTACAGGTGTTGTATGTATGAGGGACCTTACAGGTGTTGTATGTATGAGGGACCTTACAGGTGTTGTATGTATGAGGGACCTTACAGGTGTTGTATGTATGAGGGACCTTACAGGTGTTGTATGTATGAGGGACCTTACAGGTGTTGTATGTATGAGGGACCTTACAGGTGTTGTATGTATGAGGGACCTTACAGGTGTTGTATGTATGAGGGACCTTACAGGTGTTGTATGTAATGAGGACCTTACAGATGTTGTATGTATGAGGACCTTACAGGTGTTGTATGTATGAGGACCTTACAGGTGTTGTATGTATGAGGGACCTTACAGGTGTTGTATGTATGAGGGACCTTACAGGTGTTGTATGTATGAGGGAACTTACAGATGTTGTATGTATGAGGGACCTTACAGGTGTTGTATGTATGAGGGACCTTACAGGTGTTGTATGTATGAGGGACCTTACAGGTGATGCATGTATGAGGGACCTTACAGATGTTGTATGTATGAGGGACCTTATAGGTGTTGTAGTTATTGAGGGACCTTACAGGTGTTGTATGTATGAGGGACCTTACAGGTGTTGTATTGTATGAGGGACCTTACAGGTGATGTATGTATGAGGGACCTTACAGATGTTGTATGTATAAGGGACCTTACAGGTGTTGTATGTATAAGGGACCTTACAGATGTTGTATGTATGAGGGACCTTACAGGTGATGTATGTATGAGGGACCTTACAGGTGTTGTATGTATGAGGGACCTTACAGATGTTGTATGTATGAGGGACCTTACAGGTGTTGTATGTATGAGGGACCTTACAGGTGATGTATGTATGAGGGACCTTACAGGTGATGTATGTATGAGGGACCTTACAGGTGTTGTATGTATGAGGGACCTTACAGGTGTTGTAGTTATTGAGGGACCTTACAGGTGTTGTAGTTATTGAGGGACCTTACAGGTGTTGTATGTATGAGGGACCTTACAGATGTTGTATGTATGAGGGACCTTACAGGTGTTGTATGTATGAGGACCTTACAGATGTTGTATGTATGAGGGACCTTACAGGTGTTGTATGTATGAGGGACCTTACAGGTGATGTATGTATGAGGACCTTACAGGTGTTGTATGTATGAGGGACCTTACAGGTGTTGTATTGTATGAGGGACCTTACAGATGTTGTATGTAATGAGGGACCTTACAGGTGATGTATGTATGAGGGACCTTACAGGTGTTGTATGTATGAGGGACCTTACAGGTGATGTATGTATGAGGGACCTTACAGGTGTTGTATGTATGTATGAGGGACCTTACAGATGTTGTATGTATGAGGGACCTTACAGATGTTGTATGTATGTATGAGGGACCTTACAGGTGTTGTATGTATGTATGAGGGACCTTACAGGTGTTGTATGTATGAGGGACCTTACAGGTGTTGTATGTATGAGGGACCTTACAGGTGTTGTATGTATGAGGGACCTTACAGGTGTTGTATGTATGAGGACCTTACAGGTGTTGTATGTATGAGGGACCTTACAGATGTTGTATGTATGTATGAGGGACCTTACAGGTGTTGTATGTATGTATGAGGGACCTTACAGGTGTTGTATGTATGAGGGACCTTACAGATGTTGTATGTATGAGGGACCTTACAGGTGTTGTATGTATGAGGGACCTTACAGATGTTGTATGTATGTATGAGGGACCTTACAGGTGTTGTATGTATGTATGAGGGACCTTACAGGTGTTGTATGTATGAGGGTCCTTACAGATGTTGTATGTATGTATGAGGGACCTTACAGGTGTTGTATGTATGTATGAGGGACCTTACAGGTGTTGTATGTATGTATGAGGGACCTTACAGGTGTTGTATGTATGTATGAGGGACCTTACAGGTGTTGTATGTATGTATGAGGGACCTTACAGGTGTTGTATGAGGGACCTTACAGGTGTTGTATGTATGTATGAGGACCTTACAGGTGTTGTATGTATGTATGTATGAGGGACCTTACAGATGTTGTATGTATGTATGAGGGACCTTACAGATGTTGTATGTATGTATGAGGGACCTTACAGGTGTTGTATGTATGTATGAGGGACCTTACAGGTGTTGTATGTATGTATGAGGGACCTTACAGGTGTTGTATGTATGAGGACCTTACAGATGTTGTATGTATGTATGTATGAGGGACCTTACAGGTGTTGTATGTATGTATGTATGAGGGACCTTACAGGTGTTGTATGTATGTATGTATGAGGGACCTTACAGGTGTTGTATGTATGTATGAGGGACCTTACAGATGTTGTATGTATGTATGAGGGACCTTACAGATGTTGTATGTATGTATGAGGGACCTTACAGGTGTTGTATGTATGTATGAGGGACCTTACAGATGTTGTATGTATGTATGAGGGACCTTACAGATGTTGTATGTATGTATGAGGGACCTTACAGATGTTGTATGTATGTATGAGGGACCTTACAGGTGTTGTATGTATGTATGAGGGACCTTACAGATGTTGTATGTATGTATGAGGGACCTTACAGGTGTTGTATGTATGTATGAGGGACCTTACAGGTGTTGTATGTATGTATGAGGGACCTTACAGGTGTTGTATGTATGTATGAGGGACCTTACAGGTGTTGTATGTATGTATGAGGGACCTTACAGATGTTGTATGTATGTATGAGGGACCTTACAGATGTTGTATGTATGTATGAGGGACCTTACAGATGTTGTATGTATGTATGAGGGACCTTACAGATGTTGTATGTATGTATGAGGACCTTACAGGTGTTGTATGTATGTATGAGGGACCTTACAGGTGTTGTATGTATGTATGAGGGACCTTACAGGTGTTGTATGTATGAGGGACCTTACAGGTGTTGTATGTATGTATGTATGAGGGACCTTACAGGTGTTGTATGTATGTATGTATGAGGGACCTTACAGATGTTGTATGTATGTATGAGGGACCTTACAGATGTTGTATGTATGTATGAGGGACCTTACAGGTGTTGTATGTATGTATGAGGGACCTTACAGGTGTTGTATGTATGTATGAGGACCTTACAGGTGTTGTATGTATGAGGGACCTTACAGGTGTTGTATGTATGTATGTATGAGGGACCTTACAGATGTTGTATGTATGTATGAGGGACCTTACAGGTGTTGTATGTATGAGGGACCTTACAGATGTTGTATGTATGTATGAGGGACCTTACAGGTGTTGTATGTATGTATGAGGGACCTTACAGGTGTTGTATGTATGAGGACCTTACAGGTGTTGTATGTATGAGGGACCTTACAGATGTTGTATGTATGAGGGACCTTACAGATGTTGTATGTATGTATGAGGGACCTTACAGATGTTGTATGTATGTATGAGGGACCTTACAGGTGTTGTATGTATGTATGAGGGACCTTACAGGTGTTGTATGTATGAGGGTCCTTACAGATGTTGTATGTATGTATGAGGGACCTTACAGGTGTTGTATGTATGTATGAGGGACCTTACAGGTGTTGTATGTATGAGGGACCTTACAGGTGTTGTATGTATGAGGGACCTTACAGGTGTTGTATGTATGAGAGGGACCTTACAGGTGTTGTATGTATGAGGGACCTTACAGGTGTTGTATGTATGAGAGACCTTACAGATGTTGTATGTATGTATGAGGGACCTTACAGGTGTTGTATGTATGAGGGACCTTACAGGTGTTGTATGTATGAGGGACCTAACAGGTGTTGTATGTATGAGGACCTTACAGATGTTGTATGTATGTATGAGGGACCTTACAGGTGTTGTATGTATGAGGGACCTTACAGGTGTTGTATGTATGAGGGACCTTACAGATGTTGTATGTATGAGGGACCTTACAGGTGTTGTATGTATGAGGGACCTTACAGGTGTTGTATGTATGAGGGACCTTACAGGTGTTGTATGTATGTATGAGGGACCTTACAGGTGTTGTATGTATGTATGAGGGACCTTACAGGTGTTGTATGTATGTATGAGGGACCTTACAGGTGTTGTATGTATGTATGAGGGACCTTACAGGTGTTGTATATATGTATGAGGGACCTTACAGGTGTTGTATGTATGAGGGACCTTACAGATGTTGTATGTATGTATGAGGGACCTTACAGATGTTGTATGTATGTATGAGGGACCTTACAGGTGTTGTATGTATGTATGAGGGACCTTACAGGTGTTGTATGTATGTATGAGGGACCTTACAGGTGTTGTATGTATGTATGAGGGACCTTACAGGTGTTGTATGTATGAGGGTCCTTACAGATGTTGTATGTATGTATGAGGGACCTTACAGGTGTTGTATGTATGTATGAGGACCTTACAGGTGTTGTATGTATGAGGGACCTTACAGGTGTTGTATGTATGAGGGACCTTACAGGTGTTGTATGTATGAGGGACCTTACAGGTGTTGTATGTATGAGGGACCTTACAGGTGTTGTATGTATGAGAGACCTTACAGATGTTGTATGTATGTATGAGGGACCTTACAGGTGTTGTATGTATGAGGGACCTTACAGGTGTTGTATGTATGAGGGACCTAACAGGTGTTGTATGTATGAGGGACCTTACAGATGTTGTATGTATGTATGAGGGACCTTACAGGTGTTGTATGTATGTATGAGGGACCTTACAGGTGTTGTATGTATGAGGGACCTTACAGGTGTTGTATGTATGAGGGACCTTACAGGTGTTGTATGTATGTATGAGGGACCTTACAGGTGTTGTATGTATGTATGAGGGACCTTACAGGTGTTGTATGTATGTATGAGGGACCTTACAGGTGTTGTATGTATGTATGAGGGACCTTACAGGTGTTGTATGTATGTATGAGGGACCTTACAGGTGTTGTATGTATGTATGAGGGACCTTACAGGTGTTGTATGTATGTATGAGGGACCTTACAGGTGTTGTATGTATGTATGAGGGACCTTACAGGTGTTGTATGTATGAGGGACCTTACAGGTGTTGTATGTATGAGGGACCTTACAGGTGTTGTATGTATGTATGAGGGACCTTACAGGTGTTGTATGTATGAGGGACCTTACAGGTGTTGTATGTATGAGGGACCTTACAGGTGTTGTATGTATGAGGGACCTTACAGGTGTTGTATGTATGTATGAGGGACCTTACAGGTGTTGTATGTATGTATGAGGGACCTTACAGGTGTTGTATGTATGTATGAGGGACCTTACAGGTGTTGTATGTATGTATGAGGGACCTTACAGGTGTTGTATGTATGTATGAGGGACCTTACAGGTGTTGTATGTATGAGGACCTTACAGGTGTTGTATGTATGAGGGACCTTACAGGTGTTGTATGTATGAGGGACCTTACAGGTGTTGTATGTATGTATGAGGGACCTTACAGGTGTTGTATGTATGTATGAGGGACCTTACAGGTGTTGTATGTATGTATGAGGGACCTTACAGGTGTTGTATGTATGTATGAGGGACCTTACAGGTGTTGTATGTATGTATGAGGGACCTTACAGGTGTTGTATGTATGTATGAGGGACCTTACAGGTGTTGTATGTATGTATGAGGGACCTTACAGGTGTTGTATGTATGTATGAGGGACCTTACAGATGTTGTATGTATGTATGAGGGACCTTACAGATGTTGTATGTATGTATGAGGGACCTTACAGATGTTGTATGTATGTATGAGGGACCTTACAGGTGTTGTATGTATGTATGAGGGACCTTACAGGTGTTGTATGTATGTATGAGGGACCTTACAGGTGTTGTATGTATGTATGAGGGACCTTACAGGTGTTGTATGTATGTATGAGGGACCTTACAGGTGTTGTATGTATGTATGAGGGACCTTACAGGTGTTGTATGTATGTATGAGGGACCTTACAGGTGTTGTATGTATGAGGGACCTTACAGGTGTTGTATGTATGAGGGACCTTACAGGTGTTGTATGTATGAGGGACCTTACAGATGTTGTATGTATGAGGGACCTTACAGGTGTTGTATGTATGAGGACCTTACAGGTGTTGTATGTATGAGGGACCTTACAGGTGTTGTATGTATGAGGGACCTTACAGGTGTTGTATGTATGAGGGAACTTACAGGTGTTGTATGTATGAGGGACCTTACAGGTGTTGTATGTATGAGGGACCTTACAGGTGTTGTATGTATGAGGGACCTTACAGGTGTTGTATGTATGAGGGACCTTACAGGTGTTGTATGTATGAGGGACCTTACAGGTGTTGTATGTATGAGGGACCTTACAGGTGTTGTATGTATGAGGGACCTTACAGATGTTGTAGTTATTGAGGGACCTTACAGATGTTGTAGTTATTGAGGACCTTACAGGTGTTGTATGTATGAGGGACCTTACAGATGTTGTATGTATGAGGGACCTTACAGGTGTTGTATGTATGAGGACCTTACAGGTGTTGTATGTATGAGGGACCTTACAGATGTTGTATGTATGAGGGACCTTACAGGTGTTGTATGTATGAGGACCTTACAGATGTTGTATGTATGAGGGACCTTACAGGTGTTGTATGTATGAGGGACCTTACAGATGTTGTATGTATGAGGGACCTTACAGATGTTGTAGTTATTGAGGACCTTACAGGTGTTGTATGTATGAGGGACCTTACAGATGTTGTATGTATGAGGGACCTTACAGGTGTTGTATGTATGAGGGACCTTACAGGTGTTGTATGTATGAGGGACCTTACAGATGTTGTATGTATGAGGGACCTTACAGGTTGTTGTATGTATGAGGGACCTTACAGGTGTTGTATGTATGAGGACCTTACAGGTGTTGTATGTATGAGGGACCTTACAGGTGTTGTATGTATGAGGGACCTTACAGGTGTTGTATGTATGAGGGACCTTACAGGTGATGTATGTATGAGGGACCTTACAGATGTTGTATGTATGAGGGACCTTACAGATGTTGTATGTATGAGGGACCTTACAGGTGTTGTATGTATGAGGGACCTTACAGGTGATGTATGTATGAGGGACCTTACAGGTGATGTATGTATGAGGGACCTTACAGGTGTTGTATTGTATGAGGGACCTTACAGATGTTGTATTGTATGAGGGACCTTACAGATGTTGTATGTAATGAGGGACCTTACAGGTGTTGTATGTATGAGGGACCTTACAGATGTTGTATGTATGAGGGACCTTACAGATGTTGTATGTATGAGGGACCTTACAGGTGTTGTATGTATGAGGGACCTTACAGATGTTGTATGTATGAGGGACCTTACAGGTGTTGTATGTATGAGGACCTTACAGGTGATGTATGTATGAGGGACCTTACAGGTGTTGTATGTATGAGGGACCTTACAGATGTTGTATGTAATGAGGGACCTTACAGATGTTGTATGTAATGAGGGACCTTACAGGTGTTGTATGTATGAGGGACCTTACAGGTGTTGTATGTATGAGAGACCTTACAGATGTTGTATGTATGTATGAGGGACCTTACAGGTGTTGTATGTATGAGGACCTTACAGGTGTTGTATGTATGTATGAGGGACCTTACAGATGTTGTATGTATGTATGAGGGACCTTACAGGTGTTGTATGTATGTATGAGGGACCTTACAGGTGTTGTATGTATGTATGAGGGACCTTACAGATGTTGTATGTATGAGGGACCTTACAGATGTTGTATGTATGAGGGACCTTACAGATGTTGTATGTATGAGGGACCTTACAGGTGTTGTATGTATGAGGGACCTTACAGGTGTTGTATGTATGAGGGACCTTACAGGTGTTGTATGTATGAGGGACCTTACAGGTGTTGTATGTATGAGGGACCTTACAGGTGTTGTATGTATGAGGGACCTTACAGGTGTTGTATTGTATGAGGGACCTTACAGATGTTGTATGTAATGAGGGACCTTACAGGTGTTGTATGTATGAGGGACCTTACAGGTGTTGTATGTATGAGAGACCTTACAGATGTTGTATGTATGTATGAGGGACCTTACAGATGTTGTATGTATGAGGGACCTTACAGGTGTTGTATGTATGAGGGACCTTACAGGTGTTGTATGTATGTATGAGGGACCTTACAGATGTTGTATGTATGTATGAGGGACCTTACAGGTGTTGTATGTATGTATGAGGGACCTTACAGGTGTTGTATGTATGTATGAGGGACCTTACAGATGTTGTATGTATGAGGGACCTTACAGATGTTGTATGTATGAGGGACCTTACAGATGTTGTATGTATGAGGGACCTTACAGGTGTTGTATGTATGAGGGACCTTACAGGTGTTGTATGTATGAGGGACCTTACAGGTGTTGTATGTATGAGGGACCTTACAGGTGTTGTATGTATGAGGGACCTTATAGGTGATGTATGTATGAGGGACCTTACAGGTGTTGTATGTATGAGGGACCTTACAGGTGTTGTATTGTATGAGGGACCTTACAGATGTTGTATGTAATGAGGGACCTTACAGGTGTTGTATGTATGAGGGACCTTACAGATGTTGTATGTATGAGGGACCTTACAGATGTTGTATGTATGAGGGACCTTACAGGTGTTGTATGTATGAGGGACCTTACAGATGTTGTATGTATGAGGGACCTTACAGGTGTTGTATGTATGAGGGACCTTACAGGTGATGTATGTATGAGGACCTTACAGGTGTTGTATGTATGAGGGACCTTACAGGTGTTGTATTGTATGAGGGACCTTACAGATGTTGTATGTAATGAGGGACCTTACAGGTGTTGTATGTATGAGGGACCTTACAGGTGTTGTATGTATGAGAGACCTTACAGATGTTGTATGTATGTATGAGGGACCTTACAGGTGTTGTATGTATGAGGGACCTTACAGGTGTTGTATGTATGAGGGACCTTACAGGTGTTGTATGTATGTATGAGGGACCTTACAGGTGTTGTATGTATGTATGAGGGACCTTACAGGTGTTGTATGTATGAGGGACCTTACAGGTGTTGTATGTATGAGGGACCTTACAGGTGTTGTATGTATGTATGGGGGACCTTACAGATGTTGTATGTATGTATGAGGGACCTTACAGATGTTGTATGTATGTATGAGGGACCTTACAGGTGTTGTATGTATGTATGAGGGACCTTACAGATGTTGTATGTATGAGGGACCTTACAGATGTTGTATGTATGTATGAGGGACCTTACAGGTGTTGTATGTATGCATGTATGAGGGACCTTACAGGTGTTGTATGTATGCATGTATGAGGGACCTTACAGGTGTTGTATGTATGCATGTATGAGGGACCTTACAGGTGTTGTATGTATGTATGTATGAGGGACCTTACAGGTGTTGTATGTATGAGGGACCTTACAGGTGTTGTATGTATGAGGGACCTTACAGGTGTTGTATGTATGAGGGACCTTACAGGTGTTGTATGTATGAGGGACCTTACAGGTGTTGTATGTATGAGGGACCTTACAGGTGTTGTATGTATGAGGGACCTTACAGGTGTTGTATGTATGAGGGACCTTACAGGTGTTGTATGTATGAGGGACCTTACAGATGTTGTATGTATGTATGAGGGACCTTACAGGTGTTGTATGTATGTATGTATGAGGGACCTTACAGGTGTTGTATGTATGTATGAGGGACCTTACAGGTGTTGTATGTATGAGGGACCTTACAGATGTTGTATGTATGTATGAGGGACCTTACAGATGTTGTATGTATGTATGAGGGACCTTACAGATGTTGTATGTATGTATGAGGGACCTTACAGGTGTTGTATGTATGTATGAGGGACCTTACAGGTGTTGTATGTATGTATGAGGGACCTTACAGGTGTTGTATGTATGTATGAGGGACCTTACAGATGTTGTATGTATGTATGAGGGACCTTACAGGTGTTGTATGTATGTATGAGGGACCTTACAGATGTTGTATGTATGTATGAGGGACCTTACAGGTGTTGTATGTATGTATGAGGACCTTACAGGTGTTGTATGTATGTATGAGGGACCTTACAGGTGTTGTATGTATGTATGAGGGACCTTACAGGTGTTGTATGTATGTATGAGGGACCTTACAGGTGTTGTATGTATGTATGAGGGACCTTACAGATGTTGTATGTATGTATGAGGGACCTTACAGATGTTGTATGTATGTATGAGGACCTTACAGGTGTTGTATGTATGTATGAGGGACCTTACAGGTGTTGTATGTATGTATGTATGAGGGACCTTACAGGTGTTGTATGTATGAGGGACCTTACAGGTGTTGTATGTATGAGGGACCTTACAGGTGTTGTATGTATGATGAGGGACCTTACAGGTGTTGTATGTATGAGGGACCTTACAGGTGTTGTATGTATGAGGGACCTTACAGGTGTTGTATGTATGAGGGACCTTACAGGTGTTGTATGTATGAGGGACCTTACAGGTGTTGTATGTATGAGGGACCTTACAGATGTTGTATGTATGTATGAGGGACCTTACAGGTGTTGTATGTATGTATGAGGGACCTTACAGGTGTTGTATGTATGAGGGACCTTACAGATGTTGTATGTATGTATGAGGGACCTTACAGATGTTGTATGTATGTATGAGGGACCTTACAGATGTTGTATGTATGTATGAGGGACCTTACAGGTGTTGTATGTATGTATGAGGGACCTTACAGGTGTTGTATGTATGAGGGACCTTACAGGTGTTGTATGTATGTATGAGGGACCTTACAGGTGTTGTATGTATGTATGAGGGACCTTACAGGTGTTGTATGTATGTATGAGGGACCTTACAGGTGTTGTATGTATGTATGAGGGACCTTACAGGTGTTGTATGTATGAGGGACCTTACAGGTGTATGTATGTATGAGGGACCTTACAGATGTTGTATGTATGTATGAGGGACCTTACAGATGTTGTATGTATGTATGAGGGACCTTACAGGTGTTGTATGTATGTATGAGGGACCTTACAGGTGTTGTATGTATGTATGAGGGACCTTACAGGTGTTGTATGTATGTATGAGGGACCTTACAGGTGTTGTATGTATGTATGAGGGACCTTACAGGTGTTGTATGTATGTATGAGGGACCTTACAGGTGTTGTATGTATGTATGAGGGACCTTACAGGTGTTGTATGTATGAGGGACTTACAGGTGTTGTATGTATGAGGGACCTTACAGGTGTTGTATGTATGAGGGACCTTACAGGTGTTGTATGTATTGAGGACCTTACAGGTGTTGTATGTATGAGGACCTTACAGATGTTGTATGTATGAGGGACCTTACAGGTGTTGTATGTATGTATGAGGACCTTACAGGTGTTGTATGTATGTATGAGGGACCTTACAGGTGTTGTATGTATGAGGGACCTTACAGGTGTTGTATGTATGAGGGACCTTACAGGTGTTGTATGTATTGAGGACCTTACAGAGGTTGTATGTATGAGGGACCTTACAGGTGTTGTATGTATGAGGGACCTTACAGGTGTTGTATGTATGTATGAGGGACCTTACAGGTGTTGTATGTATGTATGAGGGACCTTACAGGTGTTGTATGTATGTATGAGGGACCTTACAGGTGTTGTATGTATGTATGAGGGACCTTACAGGTGTTGTATGTATGTATGAGGGACCTTACAGGTGTTGTATGTATGTATGAGGGACCTTACAGGTGTTGTATGTATGTATGAGGGACCTTACAGGTGTTGTATGTATGAGGGACCTTACAGGTGTTGTATGTATGTATGAGGGACCTTACAGATGTTGTATGTATGTATGAGGGACCTTACAGGTGTTGTATGTATGTATGAGGGACCTTACAGGTGTTGTATGTATGAGGGACCTTACAGGTGTTGTATGTATGTATGAGGGACCTTACAGGTGTTGTATGTATGTATGAGGGACCTTACAGGTGTTGTATGTATGAGGACCTTACAGATGTTGTATGTATGTATGAGGGACCTTACAGATGTTGTATGTATGTATGAGGGACCTTACAGGTGTTGTATGTATGTATGAGGGACCTTACAGGTGTTGTATGTATGTATGAGGGACCTTACAGGTGTTGTATGTATGTATGAGGGACCTTACAGGTGTTGTATGTATGTATGAGGGACCTTACAGGTGTTGTATGTATGTATGAGGGACCTTACAGGTGTTGTATGTATGTATGAGGGACCTTACAGGTGTTGTATGTATGTATGATGGGACCTTACAGGTGTTGTATGTATGAGGGACCTTACAGGTGTTGTATGTATGAGGGACCTTACAGGTGTTGTATGTATTGAGGGACCTTACAGGTGTTGTATGTATGAGGGACCTTACAGGTGTTGTATGTATGAGGGACCTTACAGGTGTTGTATGTATGAGGGACCTTACAGGTGTTGTATGTATGAGGGACCTTACAGGTGTTGTATGTATGAGGGACCTTACAGGTGTTGTATGTATGAGGGACCTTACAGGTGTTGTATGTATGAGGGACCTTACAGGTGTTGTATGTATTGAGGGACCTTACAGGTGTTGTATGTATTGAGGGACCTTACAGGTGTTGTATGTATTGAGGGACCTTACAGGTGTTGTATGTATGAGGGACCTTACAGATGTTGTATGTATGAGGGACCTTACAGGTGTTGTATGTATGAGGGACCTTACAGGTGTTGTATGTATGAGGGACCTTACAGGTGTTGTATGTATGAGGGACCTTACAGGTGTTGTATGTATGAGGGACCTTACAGGTGTTGTATGTATGAGGGACCTTACAGGTGTTGTATGTATGAGGGACCTTACAGGTGTTGTATGTATGAGGGACCTTACAGGTGTTGTATGTATGAGGGACCTTACAGGTGTTGTATGTATGAGGGACCTTACAGGTGTTGTATGTATGAGGGACCTTACAGATGTTGTATGTATGAGGGACCTTACAGATGTTGTATGTATGAGGGACCTTACAGGTGTTGTATGTATGAGGGACCTTACAGGTGTTGTATGTATGAGGGACCTTACAGGTGTTGTATGTATGAGGGACCTTACAGATGTTGTATGTATGAGGGACCTTACAGATGTTGTATTGTATGAGGGACCGTATACAGGTGTTGAGGGACCTTAGGTGTTGTATGAGGGACCTTACAGGTGTTGTATGTATTGAGGGACCTTACAGGTGTTGTATGTATTGAGGGACCTTACAGGTGTTGTATGTATTGAGGGACCTTACAGGTGTTGTATGTATGAGGGACCTTACAGGTGTTGTATGTGAGGGTTACAGGTGTTGTATGTATGAGGGACCTTACAGGTGTTGTATGTATGAGGGACCTTACAGGTGTTGTATGTATGAGGGACCTTACAGGTGTTGTATGTATGAGGGACCTTACAGATGTTGTATGTATGAGGGACCTTACAGATGTTGTAGTTATGAGGGACCTTACAGGTGTTGTATGTATGAGGACCTTACAGGTGTTGTATGTATGAGGGACCTTACAGGTGTTGTATGTATGAGGGACCTTACAGATGTTGTATTGTATGAGGGACCTTACAGGTGATGTATGTATGAGGGACCTTACAGGTGTTGTATTGTATGAGGGACCTTACAGATGTTGTATTGTATGAGGGACCTTACAGGTGTTGTATGTATGTATGAGGGACCTTACAGGTGTTGTATGTATGTATGAGGGACCTTACAGGTGTTGTATGTATGTATGAGGGACCTTACAGGTGTTGTATGTATGTATGAGGGACCTTACAGGTGTTGTATGTATGTATGAGGGACCTTACAGGTGTTGTATGTATGTATGAGGGACCTTACAGGTGTTGTATGTATGTATGAGGGACCTTACAGGTGTTGTATGTATGAGGGACCTTACAGGTGTTGTATGTATGAGGGACCTTACAGGTGTTGTATGTATGAGGGACCTTACAGGTGTTGTATGTATGAGGGACCTTACAGGTGTTGTATGTATGAGGGACCTTACAGGTGATGTATGTATGAGGGACCTTACAGGTGTTGTATGTATGAGGGACCTTACATGTGATGTATGTATGAGGGACCTTACAGGTGTTGTATGTATGAGGGACCTTACAGGTGTTGTATGTATGAGGGACCTTACAGGTGTTGTATGTATGAGGGACCTTACAGGTGTTGTATGTATGAGGGACCTTACAGGTGTTGTATGTATGAGGGACCTTACAGGTGTTGTATGTATGAGGGACCTTACAGGTGATGTATGTATGAGGGACCTTACAGGTGTTGTATGTATGAGGGACCTTACAGGTGATGTATGTATGAGGGACCTTACAGGTGTTGTATGTATGAGGGACCTTACAGGTGTTGTATGTATGAGGGACCTTACAGGTGTTGTATGTATGAGGGACCTTACAGGTGTTGTATGTATGAGGGACCTTACAGGTGTTGTATGTATGAGGGACCTTACAGGTGTTGTATGTATGAGGGACCTTACAGGTGTTGTATGTATGAGGGACCTTACAGATGTTGTATGTATGAGGGACAGGGTGAAGGGTTTGTCATAAAACAATAATGTCAACCACTATTATTCACACAGGGTGAGTCCATATAACTTATTATGTGCCTTGTTAAGCCAAACTCATTTAGGCTTGCCTAAACAAAGAGGCTGAATACTTATGTACTAACTATATTTTATACTGTATAAAAATGTAAATGCAACATGTAAAGTGTTGGTCCAATATTTCATGAGCTGAAATAAAATATCACAGGAATTTTCCATTTGCACAAAAAGCATATTTCACTCAACAACAAAGACATTACATCCCTGTTAGTGAACATTTCTCCATTGCCAAGATAATCCATCCACCTGACTGACAGGTGTGTATTAACAGCATGATTGTTACACAGGTGCACCTTGTGCTGGGGGAAATTAGGCCACCCTAAAATGTGCCGTTTTGTCACAAAACACAATGCATGCTGACTGCAGGAATGTCCACCAGCGATGTTGCCAGATAATTTAATGTTCATTTCTCTGCCATAAGCCGCTTCCAACGTCCGACCGGCCTCAAAACCTTCAGCCCAGCAAACACACCAGACATATCACCCCCTGAGCATGTTTGGGATGCTCTGGATCGACAGCATGTTCCAGTTCCCGACAATATCCAACAACCATTGAAGAGGACTGGGACAACGTTCCATAAGCCACAATCAACCGCCTGATCAACTCTACATGAAGCAGATGTGTCGCACTGCAGGAGGCAAATGGGGGTCACACCAGATACTGACTGGTTTTGTGATCCACGCCCCTACCTTTTTTTAAAGGTATCTGTGACAAACAGATGCAAATCTGTATTCCCAGCCATGAGACATTCATAGATTAGTGCATTTATTTTAATTCACTGATTTCATTTTATGAACTGTATTTCAGTAAAATCTTTGAAAATGTTGTATGTTGTGTTTATATTTTTGTTCAGTGTAGTTACGAATTTTGTATTAATGTTGAAAAAAATAGGATTTTTCTTCCACTTACGAGTATTTAGTGTAGATTGTTGACAATTTTACATATACATATATATCCATTTTAATCCCACTTTGTAAAGTAATAAAATGTGAAGAAATCCAAGGGGTCTGAATACTTTTGCAAGGCACTTTACATATCTACCTCAATTATCTCCGTACTAAGTTATCATTTCTCATTGTGTATTTATTCCTCAAGTTACTATTTTTCAATTATTTCTCCCTGCATTGCTGGGAAGGGCCCTAAGTAAGCATTTCACCGTTAGTCTACTCCTGTTGTTTATGAAGCATTTCACCGTTAGTCTACTCCTGTTGTTTATGAAGCATATGACAAATAAAATTATTTAATTGATCCTCAACTGCAACCCGTAAACCGCACTGCTCTACACTTCCATCTTCTCTCTCATTTCCTCCTCTTCTTCTTCTTCTTTCTCTTTCAGTGCAACAGTAGTTTTCAGCCCCCATTCAGTCCATCAGTGCTGGGTCTCTACCTCTGTCCCACAGACTGCATCACCCTCCCTCCCTCTACTCTCCTTCCTCCCATTCTCCCTCTACTCTCCTCCCGCCCATCCTCCCTCTACTCTCCTTCCTCCAGGCTCACACCGTTCTGCTGAATCATGCTCATTGAAGTGGCTGTGAAGTCATGCAGCGTGTCTCCTTGGCAACCGGCTTGCCAGTGTCACCTTGAGGTTATTTAATCATAGTCGCTCTATTCTGCCCACAGCACATCCAGGTGGTCGTTCATGGGAAGTGTGATTGTAAACCTAATAATACATGTGGGTACCTGAGCTGTCAAAATACAGGGCTTTGCCAAAATGGCGCTCTCATTTCTTTTTCAAACTTTTATAGTGAAGTTCGACCCCCCCAACTAAACCTTTCCTTTTTTTGGGGAGGATCTTTGATTTGTGTCAAGGATGCAGGAAGGGTAGGGTTCGCTTGTCTGATTCATGTCCAAAAATCGTTGTTTTACCCCTGGGTTCTTGAGGCCAGCTGTGTGTGTGTGCGTGTGCACGTGTGTGTGTGCTCCTCTATGGTGCCAGTGCTTTAGAACATGGCCTGACCTACTGCAATGCCCTGCCTGGTGGCTATTTTCCACAACAGCACAAGGACATACCAAGGAAAACTATGCGACACACACAGCCACTCCACTCAAGCTTTTAAAACACTACTACTAGTGTCTTCACAGATACACAACACCATAGGAGGCTTCCCTAAAGCCATCTCTGTTTCTTAACAAGCAGGTTGAAACAACATCTACACTACTACTAGTATCTTCACAGATACACAACACCATAGGAGGCCTCCCTAAAGCCATCTATGTCTCTTAACAAGCAGGTTGAAACAACATCTACAAACATAGCAACAGCTCCAGTAAAACTCCCACACTGACAAGACACATTAAACTAAACTAAACCTAGTCTGCGCCTGGAACAGAACTAACTAGCTGCCGCACACACAGCCTCTGAGCCAACCCTGGTACTCCCAGCAACCCAATGACAGCAGAGGACAAGTCTGAGAGAACACACACACACACAGAGCCTCTGAGCCAACCCTGGTACTCCCAGCAACCCAATGACAGCAGAGGACAAGTCTGAGAGAACACACACACAGCCTCTGAGCCAACCCTGGTACTCCCAGCAACCCAATGACAGCAGAGGACAAGTCTGAGAGAACACACACACACAGCCTCTGAGCCATCCCTGGTACTCCCAGCAACCCAATGACAGCAGAGGACAAGTCTGAGAGCACACACACACACACACACACACAGAGAGAGAGAGAGAGACAGAGCCTCTGAGCCAACCCTGGTACAATATGACAGCAGAGGACAAGTCTGAGAGATCAACACACACACACACACACACAGAGAGAGAGAGACAGAGCCTCTGAGCCAACCCTGGTACTCCCAGCAACCCAATATGACAGCAGAGGACAAGTCAGAGATCAACATCCACCATTAGCTCTAAGGATCGTCACCACCTCTGCCTCTGTCTCCAAGTGATGGGAACTAGACTATAGGCCACAGTGGAACTATCACTATGCCTTTAGCCCATATGGACAGAGAGCAGCCTCACTAACAAATGTCATGAGGTGACAGCAAGTATCCCAATTTGCAAAAGTGTAAACTATATTTGACAAAAGTGCTGTTAATAAAGTGGTATGTATTTGGTTCCATACCAGACTCGCAAACCAACAGAGATGAGCCACAACATAGAAAAATGTTTTTACTTGTAAAACATTGATAAAGGAGGACAGAGAAAGTTATTGACAGAGGACAAAGAAAGTTATTGACAGAGGACAAAGAAAAAGAATATGAACCCTCTGTCCCCCACGCTCACTCAGTCAACTAGAAACAAACAAAACGAAGAAGAGTAGCATGCTAGACCTTCACCTTCACACACACTATAATACGTAGAAGAAACTAGTGTAAAGCCCAGTAGCCACCCCCCCCACAGGACTTCTACAAGTACTCAAGGTAATTAGACGGATGATTTTATCTGAACCGCTATCTTGACTGCCATGAGGCCGGCGAGTCGTAAATCGATTTTCCTGCCAAGACAGATCCAATTTGAAACCGTCGCCTGTTGTATTCAACATTTCACTGTAACGTCTACACCTGTTGTATTCAACATTTCACTGTAACGTCTACACCTGTTGTATTCAACATTTCACTGTAACGTCTACACCTGTTGTATTCAACATTTCACTGTAACGTCTACACCTGTTGTATTCAGCATTTCACTGTAACGTCTACACCTGTTGTATTCAACATTTCACTGTAACGTCTACACCTGTTGTATTCAGCATTTCACTGTAACGTCTACACCTGTTGTATTCAACATTTCACTGTAACGTCTACACCTGTTGTATTCGGCATTTCACTGTAACGTCTACACCTGTTGTATTCAACATTTCACTGTAACGTCTACACCTGTTGTATTCAGCATTTCACTGTAACGTCTACACCTGTTGTATTCAACATTTCACTGTAACGTCTACACCTGTTGTATTCAACATTTC
Organism: Oncorhynchus keta; assembly: GCF_023373465.1. NCBI lineage: Eukaryota > Metazoa > Chordata > Actinopteri > Salmoniformes > Salmonidae > Oncorhynchus > Oncorhynchus keta. The sequence goes on along the minus strand of NC_068440.1, from coordinate 7,275,101 downwards.
ACTGTAACGTCTACACCTGTTGTATTCAGCATTTCACTGTAACGTCTACACCTGTTGTATTCAACATTTCACTGTAACGTCTACACCTGTTGTATTCAACATTTCACTGTAACGTCTACACCTGTTGTATTCAGCATTTCACTGTAACGTCTACACCTGTTGTATTCGGCATTTCACTGTAACGTCTACACCTGTTGTATTCGGCATTTCACTGTAACGTCTACACCTGTTGTATTCAACATTTCACTGTAACGTCTACACCTGTTGTATTCAGCATTTCACTGTAACGTCTACACCTGTTGTATTCAGCATTTCACTGTAACGTCTACACCTGTTGTATTCAACATTTCACTGTAACGTCTACACCTGTTGTATTCAGCATTTCACTGTAACGTCTACACCTGTTGTATTCAGCATTTCACTGTAACGTCTACACCTGTTGTATTCAGCATTTCACTGTAACGTCTACACCTGTTGTATTCGGCATTTCACTGTAACGTCTACACCTGTTGTATTCGGCATTTCACTGTAACGTCTACACCTGTTGTATTCGGCGCACGTGACAAATAACATTTGATTTGGAGATGGTGTTGTTTCTTTAAAAATGTATTTAACCAGGAAAAGACCCTTGAGATTAGAGACCTCTGTCGTGAGGTGGACCTGGCCAGAGGCCAGCAGGAAGTGGTCATCGTGCCGTGAACACACACACACACACACACACACACACACACATCTTAGCACAACGTATAGAGCAGGGTGGCCAACCTCGACATAGAGCTAGAAGACATAGAGCAGCACAGACCTGGAAGTGCAGGATGATGGTCCAGATGAGGCCCAGTGTCAGCTTGGGGTTGCCGTCTGTGATGTCATCGTTCCGGATGTTCACCAGTTTGACCTGGAACATGTAGAACGGGAGGATTAAACACCTGGCCTCGTGGTAAACTAATTAAAGCTTTGACATGGAATAGAAAGCTGTAAGGGGACTGGAGTTGGGTACCCATGTGCTCCACGTTATTAACCAGTCACCACATCACTTCCTGTTCTCTATTGTAAACGTTGAATACTAAAGGGTGTGACTAGCCTTCATATTCCGACTGTCTTTCTCACATCAGTGCACATAAGAGCAATAAGAGCCACTGAAAGCATAAGAGCCACTGAAGGCTACCGAGATGGAGCCCATGTTTAGTAAGAGCCGGTGTCTAAGACAGAGGTGCAGCATTGGTTGGAGATGCTTGAGGTGTGACTGTGGTCATCTGGGAGTCCCAGTCATGCAGCGCTGACACATTGGGACAAGAGAGAGAGCGAGAGCACGAGCGAGAGGAGAGAGAGAAAGAGGGGGAGGAGAGAGAGGAGAGAGAAAGAAAGAGGGAGGAGAGAGAGAGAAAGGGAGGAGAGAGAGAGAAAGGGAGGAGAGAGAGAGAGAGAAAGAGAGAGATACAAAGAAAGAGAGAGAGAGAGAGAGATACAAAGAAAGAGAGAGAGAGAGAGAGAGATACAAAGAAAGAGAGAGAGAGAGATACAAAGAAAAGAGAGAAAGAGAGAGATACAAAGAAAAAGAGAGAGAGAGATACAAAGAAAGAGAGAGAAAGAGAGAGAGATACAAAGAAAGAGAGAGAAAGAGAGAGAGATACAAAGAAAGAGAGAGAGAGAGAGAGAGATACAAAGAAAGAGAGAGAGAGAGAGAGATACAAAGAAAAAGAGAGAGAGAGAGAGATACAAAGAAAGAGAGAAAGAGAGAGATACAAAGAAAGAGAGAGAGAGAGAGATACAAAGAAAGAGAGAGAAAGAGAGAGATACAAAGAGAGAGATACAAAGAAAGAGAGAGAAAGAGAGAGATACAAAGAAAGAGAGAGAAAGAGAGAGATACAAAGAAAGAGAGAGAAAGAGAGAGATACAAAGAAAGAGAGAGAAAGAGAGAGATACAAAGAAAGAGAGAAAGAGAGAGATACAAAGAAAGAGAGAGAGAGAGAGATACAAAGAAAGAGAGAGAAAGAGAGATACAAAGAAAGAGAGAGAAAGAGAGAGATACAAAGAAAGAGAGAGAAAGAGAGAGATACAAAGAAAGAGAGAGAAAGAGAGAGATACAAAGAAAGAGAGAGAGAGAGAGAGATACAAAGAAAGAAAGAGAGAGAGAGATACAAAGAAAGAGAGAGAAAGAGAGATACAAAGAAAGAGAGAGAAAGAGAGATACAAAGAAAGAGAGAGAAAGAGAGAGATACAAAGAAAGAGAGAAAGAGAGAGATACAAAGAAAGAGAGAGAGAGAGAGACCACCTCAATGATTTTATTTATGGATGTGCTTTGTATGTTTTTTTTGCGTTTGTTTTTTTTTAATGGTCAAATAAACCAAATTGTATTTTATTTTTCCCCCCCCAAAGGCAGGTTGAATTTGGCTTCGTTCAGGTCAATATGTATTTCTGAGCATGAGTACCTGTTGAGATATTGAGTGGGTTGAGAGTGGCGCGTGTGTGTGTGTGTGTGTGTGTGTGTGTGTGTGTGTGTGTGTGTGTGTGTGTGTGTGTGTGTGTGTGTGTGTGTGTGTGTGTGTGTCAGTTGTACCTGTCTCTGTTTGAGAAAGTCCAGGGCAATTTGGACATTCTGGAGCCGGTGAAATCGCATGCGACCCTTTTCCCTGGGCTGAAAAACAGAAAAGAAAAGTTAAAGGATTTTTTATATTTTTTATGTAGATATTCTCACAGTCACAATTCTGACCAGTGATAGAGATACAAGTGGTGAGTGTCCTTCCCAATTCAAAGTGCAGTGAGCGGGGAAAACTATGCACAGGCCGCTGTAATGACATGGCATTATCCTAGAGGGCGCTGTCTTCAACTGTTGTCAAACACACACCAACACCCATCCTCACAGCAGAGCAGGAAACAACCCGGGAAAAACATTCTGCCAACCAGAACATGTACATCTGCAAACCATGCTGGTTTAAACAGTCTAATACTTCCTCAAAACACACACACTTTATCACTGCCTGCTCTCTCGAACACACACAATCCTTGGCTGGCTGGCTGGCTGGCACACAGACACACACACAGTCTGACAACACACACAGCAAAGCTGCTAGAAATACAAGATGCAGGAGTGTGTGTGTCACACTGTGCTGGGCTGGGTTAGGTATACTGCAGTCAACAGTGGCAGTACTGAAGCAGCACTTTAGCAGAGCTATAAGGAGCACTCAGGCCAAACCAACAACTCCATGCAGAGCAAGAGAGGTAAGGGAAGGGTCAGGGAGAAGATGCTCACTGTAGAAATGCTACTTAACCTTAAGATTTTGTCTGATTATCATTTTCGTGACATGTGTGTAATGGTTGCACATACGTCAAGCAACGGTGACTGAGAATGTGTGTGGTTGAATGGGAAAACGTTGAGGAAAGTGTGTGTAAATGTGTGTGTCAATGTGTGTCTTGGGATGCCTATCCATAACACCACACCACTCCACTCGCATGCAGTCTGAAAACACAGTCTGTGGGGTGAGGATCAGCGTGAGGGTTGGGGGTCAAACATACTCCCTGAGCTCCGTCCTCCTCCTCCTCCCCCCCGAGTAAGATGAGCGGGGGGGCTCGGGACATACACACCCTCCTCAGCGAGGACACGCCCTTGAGCTGCTACCATCCGGAGGGGTGGGGGGGATGAGGAGAGCGAGAGAAGGATGAAAGAAATGTGTAGAGGGATGAGGTGATGTTCCAAAGGAAAGAGGTAGAGGAGGAGGAAATGACAAGTGCAGCTGGGGCAATAGGAAAGCCAAATCAAAAAGTAACCCGCTAACAGGCCAGCTTTAAAAAAAAAATGCTTTTTTTTACATTATTATAATAATTGTAAAGTGCAATCTCACAGGAACACCCCCTCACAGTAACACACTCTCCCCCCCCCACAGTAACACACCCTCCCCCCCTCACAGTAACACTCTTCCCCCCTCACAGTAACACTCTCCCCCTCACAGTAACACTCTCTCCCCCCTCACAGTAACACTCTCCCCCTCACAGTAACACTCTCCCCCCTCACAGTAACACACTCTCCCCCCTCACAGTAACACACACCCCCCCCTCACAGTAACACTCTCCCCCCTCACAGTAACACTCTCTCCCCCCTCACAGTAACACTCTCCCCCTCACAGTAACACACTCCCCCCTCACAGTAACACTCTCAGTAACCCCCTCACAGTAACACTCTCTCCCCCCACAGTAACACTCCTCACAGTAACACCCTCCTCACAGTAACACTCTCCCCCCTCACAGTAACTCTCTCCCCCCTCACAGTAACTCTCCCCCCTCACAGTAACACACTCTCTCACAGAAACCCCCCCCTCAAGTAACACACTCTCCCCCCCCTCACAGTAACACACTCTCTCCCCCTCACAGTAACACTCTCTCCCCCTCACAGTAACACTCTCCCCCTTACAGTAACACACTCTCTACCCCCTCAACACTCTCTCCCCCTCAACACACTCTGCAACCCTCAGTAACACTCTCCCCCCTCACAGTTACGCACTCTCCCCCTAACAGTAACACACTCTCCCCTCACAGTAACTCCCCCCTCACAGTAAACACTCTCCCTCCCCCTCACAGTAACACACCCCCCTCACAGAAACACTCCCCCCTCACAGAAACGCTCTCTCCCCTTCACAGTAACGCGCCTCTCCCCCTTCACAGTAACGCACTCTCTCCCCTTCACAGTAACTCACTCTCTCCCCTCACAGTAGCACACTCTCCCCCCTCAAAGAAACACACTCTCCCCCTCAAAGAAACACACTCTCCCCCCTCTCAGCAAGGCACCCCCCCTCACAGTAACGCACTCTCCCCCTCACAGAAACGCTCCCCCCCTCACAGAAACTCTCCCCCCTCACAGTAACACTCTCCCCCCCTCACAGTAACTCTCTCCCCCTCACAGTAAACTCTCCCCCTCACAGTAACACTCTCCCCCTCACAGTAACACTCTCCCCCTCACAGTAACACTCTCCCCCTCACAGTAACTCTCCCCCTCAAAGAAACGCACTCTCTTCCCCCTCACAGTAACGCACTCTCCCCCTCACAGTAACGCACTAACTCTCCCCCTCACAGTAACGCACTCTCCCCCTCACAGTAACGCACTCTCCCCCCCTCACAGTAACGCACTCTCCCCCCTCACAGTAACCACACCCCCCTCACAGTAACGCACTCCCCCCTCACAGTAACGCACTCTTCCCCCTCACAGTAACGCACTCCCCCCTCACAGTAACGCACTCTCCCCTCACAGTAACGCACTCTCTCCCCTCACAGTAACGCACTCTCTCCCCTCACAGTAACGCACTCCCCCCCTCACAGTAACGCGCACTCTCCCCCTCACAGTAACGCGCACTCTCCCCTCACAGTAACGCACTCTCTCCCCCCTCACAGTAACGCACTCTCTCCCCCTCACAGTAACGCACTCTCCCTCTCTCTCCCCCTCACAGTAACGCACTCCCCCCCCCTCACAGTAACGCACTCTCTCCCCCTCACAGTAACGCACTCTCTCCCCCCTCACAGTAACGCACTCTCTCCCCCTCACAGTAACGCACTCTCTCCCCCCTCACAGTAACGCACTCTCTCCCCCCTCACATTAACGCACTCTCTCCCCCCTCACATTAACGCACTCTTCCCCCCTCACGGTAACACACTCAGTGATTGAAATGTGAGGTGAATACGTCTCACAAACAGTAAAAGGAGTCAGTAGGCGGACCAGTCAGTCTTTTCATGTTAATACACCCGTCTGTCACTGAGTTACAATAAGTCATCATGTTAATACACCTGCCTGTCACTGAGTTACAATAAGTCATCATGTTAATACACCTGCCTGTCACTGAGTTACAATGAGTCATCATGTTAATACACCCGCCTGTCACTGAGTTACAATGAGTCATCATGTTAATACACCCGCCTGTCACTGAGTTACAATGAGTCATCATGTTAATACACCCGCCTGTCACTGAGTTACAATGAGTCATCATGTTAATACACCCGCCTGTCACTGAGTTACAATGAGTCATCATGTTAATACACCCGCCTGTCACTGAGTTACAATGAGTCATCATGTTAATACACCCGCCTGTCACTGAGTTACAATGAGTCATCATGTTAATACACCCGCCTGTCACTGAGTTACAATGAGTCATCATGTTAATACACCTGCCTGTCACTGAGTTACAATGAGTCATCATGTTAATACACCCGCCTGTCACTGAGTTACAATGAGTCATCATGTTAATACACCCGTCTGTCACTGAGTTACAATAAGTCATCATGTTAATACACCCGCCTGTCACTGAGTTACAATAAGTCATCATGTTAATACACCCGCCTGTCACTGAGTTACAATGAGTCATCATGTTAATACACCTGCCTGTCACTGAGTTACAATGAGTCATCATGTTAATACACCCGCCTGTCACTGAGTTACAATGAGTCATCATGTTAATACACCCGTCTGTCACCGAGTTACAATGAGTCATCATGTTAATACACCCATCTGTCACGGAGTTACAATAAGTCATCATGTTAATACACCCGTCTGTCACTGAGTTACAATAAGTCATCATGTTAATACACCTGCCTGTCACTGAGTTACAATAAGTCATCATGTTAATACACCCGCCTGTCACTGAGTTACAATAAGTCATCATGTTAATACACCCGCCTGTCACTGAGTTACAATGAGTCATCATGTTAATACACCCATCTGTCACTGAGTTACAATAAGTCATCATGTTAATACACCCGCCTGTCACTGAGTTACAATGAGTCATCATGTTAATACACCTGCCTGTCACTGAGTTACAATAAGTCATCATGTTAATACACCTGCCTGTCACTGAGTTACAATAAGTCATCATGTTAATACACCCATCTGTCACTGAGTTACAATGAGTCATCATGTTAATACACCTGCCTGTCACTGAGTTACAATGAGTCATCATGTTAATACACCTGCCTGTCACTGAGTTACAATGAGTCATCATGTTAATACACCCGCCTGTCACTGAGTTACAATAAGTCATCATGTTAATACACCCGCCTGTCACTGAGTTACAATAAGTCATCATGTTAATACACCTGCCTGTCACTGAGTTACAATAAGTCATCATGTTAATACACCCGCCTGTCACTGAGTTACAATAAGTCATCATGCGCTCCAAGCAAGTCTTTATCTGCATCTGAAATGGCATCCTACATACTACACTAGCACTGACCAGGGCTCATTGGCCTTCAGTCAAAGTTCAGATAGGGACACATGCATGTCCCTCAATGTAATATTGACATTATTAGAGAACGATATGTGTCAATATACCCAAGTTCACTTAAAGATCTGCTCTGAGGATGTCTTTCTCAACATGAGGGTGTCTGGAGGGTGCGTCTCAGTGTGTCTGGAGGGTGCGTCTCAGTGTGTCTGGAGGGTGCGTCTCAGTGTGTCTGGAGGGTGCGTCTCAGTGTGTCTGGAGGGTGTGCGTCTCAGTGTGTCTGGAGGGTGCGTCTCAGTGTGTCTGGAGGGTGCGTCTCAGTGTGTCTGGAGGGTGTGCGTCTCAGTGTGTCTGGAGGGTGTGCGTCTCAGGGTGTCTGGAGGGTGTGCGTCTCAGGGTGTCTGCAGTGTGCGTCTCAGGGTGCGTCTCAGGGTGTGTCTCAGGGCATGACTGATGGTCGTCAAGGTTTGAAGGTGTGACTGGGTGCGTCTTGATGAGTTTGTGTGTGTCTTACCAGGGTGACTCCAGAGAGGACCTCCAGGAGGGAGATCAAGTTGTGTCCATCTCTCAGGTCCTCGTACAGGTCTGTGATGTGCTTCCTCACCTGATGGAGAGGAAGAGAAAGAGGCAGAGAGAGAGAGAGAGAGAGAGGCAGAGAGAAAGAGAGAGAGGCAGAGAATAGAGCGAAAGAGAGGAGAGTTAATTACGTACTCATCCTGTTCATATCATCCCAGTGTATACAAATTACTGTTGCCATAAGCAATGCCGCTAGGGACCCTAGTTTCCAGGACAACAAAACACGTGCTCCGGCTGTGACCCCATGTGACGTCTTGGCCCAGGGTGTCTGGGGACAACCGTTGGCACGGCGACTCCGCAGCTTTGGCAGGCCTATTTCATCACCTTTTGTGTGAAAATGGGCCATCTTTTCAGACCTTGCTGATGGACTCCCAATGTCTAGGCTAAAAACTGTAGCTCAGTGCTAAGAACCAGGAATTTAAATTTAAAAAAGGACAGAGACAGAGAGACAGAGACAGAGAGAGAGACAGAGAGAGAGACAGAGAGAGAGACAGAGAGAGAGAGAGAGAGAGAGAGAGAAGAGGCTGGACATTTAGAGAGGAGATGCTAATTACTAACCATGACTTGTGGTTTAACCTAAGGCAGAGAGAGACTTTTTGTCTTACTTTTGAGACATCCATTTAACCCCCCCAATAAACTCTTCACGAACCACCACAACCTCCACGCAATTGCATTAAACGTACATCTAACCGGAGAGAGACACACAGAGAGGAAATGAGGATGACAGGGAGATGCATAAACATGAGGAGTACAGATAAAAAGCTGAGTGAAGAAGGCAGTTGAGTGCAATATAACATTTGGATAGGCTTTGGTTTCTGGAAGACAGATGAACTAGCGACTCATTACGAGGAGACGTAGACACTCTTGCTTGTGTTCTATTATCCTTGGTCTGCGTTGAGTGACGGATAACCGAAGAACGTTATTAGGAGATATTATTAGGAGAAAACTAAACTGAGAGAAACAAAAGTAAGTCTTTAAAAGAGGACAGGAGTCCTCCGTGTGAAACGATGGTGCAGGTCAACGCAGCCCTATCACAGACCTGGGGGATTACACTCCCACAGTGCTGTTTAGTTACCTTGGAGTGATTGACAGCTGAAGGGGAGGGGCTTGAGGCTGAGGAGTGTATGTGTACTGACCGGACTTAAATTCTATTGGCTGGGGTGAAGTGTTTGATTTAAACTGGAGTCCTCTTGTGCTATGGCTAGAGTCATGGTAGGCCAAGACTGATCCTCACCACCCAGAATGATCTTAAACCGTCACAGATCACATTCACAACACAAATATGTTTGACGACCACTGTGTGACATCGCATTACACAACGCAGTGCAGCAAACTGCACAAGTTGTAATTTTTTTTTTAAAACAAGTCAACATTTCACTGCATTTCAACCCTGAACTGCAACAGCGTAAATTCCACATTCCTCCAGCAGAGGGCGGATTGTGCCTTTTAATCTCAGAATCCAAAACTCTGTTCTGTTGTTCAATGGTCAGCTCTCCCCCTGGGTGCATCTCAATAGTCCAATCCCACTTAAGGTTACAAAAAACGAGATAAGAAGCCATCTGGAAACGTTATTCACATCCTTCTGTTGCCCTGCTCTCTCCTTTATTCTCTCCCTCTGCTTTCTTTCAGTCTCTCCCTTTCTCTCTCTCACGCTCTCCCTCTCTCACACCCTCCATCCATCTGTGTTGAAGCGCGGCCTAAGGGTGTGATGAAAAAGAGGGGATGTGCAATTTAGTCTTAATAACAGATACACTGTATATATACACAGAAGTATGTGGATTGGGCTATATCTGCAACACCCGTTACTGATAAGTTACATCACCACATTTTGGAATAGATGTTCAACGAGCAGGTGTCCACATACTTTTGGAATATAGTGTATCATGAGGGGAGCGAGCGAGCGAGAGAAAGGAGAAGAGAGGAGCGAGCGAGAGAAAGGAGAAGAGAGGAGCGAGCGAGCGAGAGAAAGGAGAAGAGAGGAGCGAGAGAAGAGAGGAGCGAGAGCGAGAGAAGAGAGGAGCGAGAGCGAGAGAAGAGAGGAGCGAGAGCGAGAGAAGAGAGGAGCGAGAGCGAGAGAAGAGAGGAGCGAGAGAAAGGAGAAGAGAGGAGCGAGAGAAAGGAGAAGAGAGGAGCGAGAGAAAGGAGAAGAGAGCAGCGAGCGAGCGAGAGAAAGGAGAAGAGAGGAGCGAGAGAGGAGCGAGAGAAGAGAGGAGCGAGAGAAGAGAAGGAGCGAGAGAAGAGAGGAGCGAGAGAAGAGAGGAGCGAGAGAAGAGAGGAGCGAGAGAAGAGAGGAGCGAGAGAAGAGAGGAGCGAGAGAAGAGAGGAGCGAGAGAAGAGAGGAGCGAGAGAAGAGAGGAGCGAGAGAAGAGAGGAGCGAGAGCAGAGAGGAGCGAGAGCAGAGAGAAGAGAGGAGCGAGAGCAGAGAGAAGAGAGGAGCAGAGCGAGAGAAGAGAGGAGCGAGAGCGAGAGAAGAGAGGAGCGAGAGCAGAGAGGAGCGAGAGCGAGAGAAGAGAGGAGCGAGAGCGAGAGAAGAGAGGAGCGAGAACGAGAGAAGAGAGGAAGAGAACGAGAGAAGAGAGGAGCGAGAACGAGAGAAGAGAGGAGCGAGAACGAGAGAAGAGAGGAGCGAGCTGAGCGAGAGAAAGGAGAAGAGAGGAGCGAGAGAAAGGAGAAAAGGAGCGAGAGAAAGGAGAAGAGACCGAGAGAAAGGAGAAGAGAGGAGCGAGAGAAAGGAGAAGAGAGAGAGCGAGAGAAAGGAGAAGAGAGACAGCGAGAGAAAGAGAAGAGAGCAGCGAGAGAAAGGAGAAGAGAGCAGCGAGCGAGCGAGAGAGGAGCGAGAGAAGAGAGGAGCGAGAGAAGAGAGGAGCGAGAGAAGAGAGGAGCGAGAGAAGAGAAGGAGCGAGAGAAGAGAGCGAGAGAGAGGAGCGAGAGAGGAGAGGAGCGAGAGAAGAGAGGAGCGAGAGGAGAGGAGCGAGAGCAGAGAGGAGCGAAGCAGAGAGAAGAGAGGAGCGAGAGCAGAGAGAAGAGAGGAGCGAGAGCAGAGAGAAGAGAGGAGCGAGAGCAGAGAGAAGAGAGGAGCGAGAGCAGAGAGAAGAGAGGAGCGAGAGCAGAGAGAAGAGAGGAGCGAGAGCGAGAGAAGAGAGGAGCGAGAGCGAGAGAAGAGAGGAGCGAGAGCGAGAGAAGAGGAGCGAGTTGAAAGGAGAAGAGAGGAGCGAGCGAAAGGAGAAGAGAGGAGCGAGCAAAGGAGAAGAGAGGAGCGAGCGAAAGGAGAAGAGAGGAGCGAGCGAGCGAGAGAAAGGAGAAGAGAGGAGCGAGAGAAAGGAGAAGAGAGGAGCGAGAGAAAGGAGAAGAGAGGAGCGAGAGAAAGGAGAAGAGAGAGAGCGAGAGAAAGGAGAAGAGAGCAGCGAGCGAGCGAGAGAAAGGAGAAGAGAGGAGCGAGAGAGGAGCGAGAGAAGAGAGGAGCGAGAGAAGAGAAGGAGCGAGAGAAGAGAAGGAGCGAGAGAAGAGAGGAGCGAGAGGAGAGAAGAGAAGGAGCGAGAGAAGAGAGGAGCGAGAGAAGAGAGGAGCGAGAGAAGAGAGGAGCGAGAGAAGAGAGGAGCGAGAGAAGAGAGGAGCGAGAGCAGAGAGGAGCGAGAGCAGAGAGGAGCGAGAGCAGAGAGAAGAGAGGAGCGAGAGCAGAGAGAAGAGAGGAGCGAGAGCGAGAGAAGAGAGGAGCGAGAGCGAGAGAAGAGAGGAGCGAGAGCAGAGAGGAGCGAGAGCGAGAGAAGAGAGGAGCGAGAGCGAGAGAAGAGAGGAGCGAGAGCGAGAGAAGAGAGGAGCGAGAACGAGAGAAGAGAGGAGCGAGAACCAGAGAAGAGAGGAGCGAGAACGAGAGAAGAGAGGAGCGAGAACGAGAGAAGAGAGGAGCGAGCTTAAGAGAAAGGAGAAGAGAGGAGCGAGAGAAAGGAGAAGAGAGGAGCGAGAGAAAGGAGAAGAGAGGAGCGAGAGAAAGGAGAAGAGAGGAGCGAGAGAAAGGAGAAGAGAGCAGCGAGAGAAAGGAGAAGAGAGCAGCGAGCGAGCGAAGAGAGGAGCGAGAGAAGAGAGGAGCGAGAGAAGAGAGGAGCGAGAGAAGAGAAGGAGCGAGAGAAGAGAAGGAAGAGAGAAGAGAGCGAGAGAAGAGAGGTGAGAGGAGAGGAGCGAGAGAAGAGAGGAGCGAGAGGAGAGGAGCGAGAGCAGAGAGAAGAGAGGAGCGAGAGCAGAGAGAAGAGAGGAGCGAGAGCAGAGAGAAGAGAGGAGCGAGAGCAGAGAGAAGAGAGGAGCGAGAGCAGAGAGAAGAGAGGAGCGAGAGCAGAGAGAAGAGAGGAGCGAGAGCAGAGAGAAGAGTGAGCGAGAGCGAGAGAAGAGAGGAGCGAGAGCGAGAGAAGAGAGGAGCGAGAGCGAGAGAAGAGGAGCGAGAGCGAAGAAGAGAGGAGAGAGAGAAGAGAGGAGCGAGAACGAGAGAAGAGAGGAGCGAGAACGAGAGAAGAGAGGAGCGAGAACGAGAGAAGAGAGGAAACGAGAGAAGAGAGGAGCGAGAACGAGAGAAGAGAGGAGCGAGAGCGAGAGAAGAGAGGAGAGAGAGCGAGAGAAGAGAGAGCGAGAGAAGAGAGAGCGAGAGAAGAGAGAGAGAGAAGAGAGGAGCGAGAGAAGAGAGGAGCGAGAGCGAGAGAAGAGAGGAGCGAGAGCGAGAGAAGAGAGGAGCGAGAGCGAGAGAAGAGAGGAGCGAGAGAAGAGAGAAGAGAGAGCGAGAGAAGAGAGAGCGAGAGAAGAGAGGAGCGAGCGAGGGAGTGAAAGAAGTTGAGAAAGAGAGAGGGGGAGGGAGGGAGCGAGGGAAAGAAGTTGAGAAAGAGAGAGAGGGTGTGGTCATCGTCGCTCAATTTACTGCAACCATTTCTCTGTCTCTCAGATTCAAAAAGCAATATTCAATCAATTCCACAGCTACCTGCCTTGTCTGGTATTGGTCCACTGTATGTGTGTGTCTAAGGGCCAGTTGTCTGGTATTGGTCCACTGTATGTGTGTCTAAGGGTCAGTTGTCTGGTATAGGTCCACTGTATGTGTGTGTCTAAGAGTCAGTTGTCTGGTATAGGTCCACTGTATGTGTGTCTAAGGGCCAGTTGTCTGGTATAGGTCCACTGTATGTGTGTGTCTCAGAGTCAGTTGTCTGGTATAGGTCCACTGTATGTGTGTGTCTAAGAGTCAGTTGTCTGGTATTGGTCCACTGTATGTGTGTGTCTAAGAGTCAGTTGTCTGGTATTGGTCCACTGTATGTGTGTGTCTAAGGGCCAGTTGTCTGGTATTGGTCCACTGTATGTGTGTGTCTAAGGGCCAGTTGTCTGGTATTGGTCCACTGTATGTGTGTGTCTAAGAGTCAGTTGTCTGGTATTGGTCCACTGTATGTGTGTGTCTAAGAGTCAGTTGTCTGGTATTGGTCCACTGTATGTGTGTGTCTAAGAGTCAGTTGTCTGGTATAGGTCCACTGTATGTGTGTGTCTAAGGGTCAGTTGTCTGGTATTGGTCCACTGTATGTGTGTGTCTAAGGGCCAGTTGTCTGGTATTGGTCCACTGTATGTGTGTGTCTAAGGGCCAGTTGTCTGGTATTGGTCCACTGTATGTGTGTGTCTAAGGGCCAGTTGTCTGGTATTGGTCCACTGTATGTGTGTGTCTAAGGGCCAGTTGTCTGGTATTGGTCCACTGTATGTGTGTGTCTAAGGGCCAGTTGTCTGGTATTGGTCCAGTTTCCCCAGACACAGATTAAGCCTAGTTCTGATTTGAAAAGCCATTTAAAATGGAGATTCTCCATTTAGTAAGCTTATATAGTCAAGTCCTGGGTTAAATCTGTGTTTGGGAAACAGGCCCTAGTTGTGTTCCTGGCAAGCTGTCAACACAGGTCCTGAAAACCACAGTTCACAGTCAGGGCAGTGTTTATATGAATGTGTGTTTGATCTGTAACAACACACTCCCAGAGGCAGCCATACACACCGACCTGACCACATGACGACACGCACCCCGACCACATGACGACACGCACCCCGACCACATGACGACACGCACCCCGACCACATGACGACACGCACCCCGACCACATGACGACACGCACCCCGACCACATGACGACACGCACCCCGACCACATGACACGCACCCCGACCACATGACGACACGCACCCCGACCACATGACGACACGCACCCCGACCACATGACGACACGCACCCCGACCACATGACACGCACCCCGACCACATGACACGCACCCATAATATATGCCATTTAGACGCTTTTATCCAGCGACTTACAGTCATGTGTGCATACATTCTACGATGGGTGGTCCCGACGAACCCACTACCCCCTGGCGTTACAAGCGCCATGCTCTACCAACTGAGCTACAGAAGGACCACATGACACGCACCCGACCACACGACCACATGACACGCACCCCGACATGACACGCACCGACCACATGACACGCACCCCGACCACATGACACGCACCCCGACCACATGACACGCACCCCGACCACATGACACGCACCACGACCACATGACACGCACGACGACACACACCCCGACCACATGACACACCCCGACGACACACCCCGACGACAACACACCCCGACGACAACACACCCCGACGACACACCCGACGACAACACACCCCGACGACAACACACCGACACACACCCCGACCACACGACGACACACACCCCGACCACATGACGACACACACCCCGACCACATGACGACACACACCCCGACCACATGACGACACACACCCCGACCACAGCCACCCACCTGTCTGTCAGCTGATGTGAGGATTTGGTTGCATTATAAACATGGGTGCAGTCGGGTGATTAACAGAGAGAGCCAAGACAAACACAAGAACAGGTGGAGCGACTGGGTCACGTCACCTGTAGTCTGTCAGCATCTCTACTGAACAGCCATGAAGCTCTGTGCTACGTAAACACCTGCGCTCGAGTGGAACGTCAACAGTACAGAGGAACTAGGCTGATAGGACAGGAAGAGAAAAAGGAACATGCATGATTCATTCTATTCCATCCGAGACTACAAGAGACTGAAGACGTATCGCTTTAGTCTGGATATTTTCCCACATTTTTGTTACATTACAGAAGTATTGTGAAATGGATTATATATTTTTTTTAATTCCTCCTCAATCTTCACACAATAACCAAGATTATTTTTGCAAATGGATAAAAAATAACTGAAATATTTACATAAGAATTCAGAGCCTTAGCTGTGAGACTATTGTGCTCAGGAACATCCTGTTTCCATTGATCATGAGATGTTTCTACAACCTGATTGGAGTCCACATGTGATAAATTCAATTGATTGGACAGGATTGGGAAAAACCCACCCTCCCGTCTATATTAAGGTCCCACAGTGGACAGTGCATGTCAAAGCAAAAACCAAGCCATGAGATCGAAGGAATTGTCCGTAGAGCTCTGAGACGGGATTGTGTCAAGGCACAGATCTGGGGAAGGGTACCAAAACATTTCTGCAGCATTGAAGGTCCCCAAGAACAGTGGCCTCCATCATTCTTAGATGGAAGAAGTTTGGAACCACCAAGACTCGTCCTAGAGCACACTGCCCGGACAAACTGAGCAATCGGAGGAGAAGGGCCTTGGTCAGGGAGATGACCAAAAACCCAATGGTCACTTTGACAGAGCTCCAGAGTTCATCTGTGGAGATGGGAGAACCTTCCAGAAGGACAACCATCTCTGCAGCAATCCACCAATCAGGTCTTTATGGTAGAATGGCCACATGGAAGACAGTTCTCAGTAAAAGGCAAATGACAGCCCACTTAGAGTTTGCCAAAAGGCATCTAAAGGACTCTCAGACAATGAGAAACAAGATTCTCGGGTCTGATAAAACCAAGATTGAGCTCTTTGGATTGAATGCCAAGTGTCACATCTGGATGAAACAAAGCACCGCACATCACGAAGCCAAAACCATCCCTACGGTGAAGCATGGTGGTGGCAGCATCATGCCGTGGGGATGTTTTTCAGGGACTGGGAGACCAGTCAGGATCGAGCAAAGTACAAAGAGATCCATGATGAAAACCTGGTCCAGAGGGCTCAGGTCCTAACTGGGGCGAAAGTTCACCTCCCAACAGGACAACGACCCTTAGCACACAGCCAAGATAATGCAGGAGTGGCTTCGGGACCAGTCTCTGAATGTCCTGGAGTGGCCCAACCAGAGCAGGAATTGAACATCTCTGGAGAGACCTGAAAATGGTTGTGCAGCGACGCTCCTCATCCGACAGAACTTGAGAGGATCTGCAGAGAAGGGAGAAACTCCCCAAATACAGGTGTGCCAAGCTTGTTGCGTCATACTCAAGAAGACTCAAGGCTGTAATCGCTGCCAAAGGTACTTCAACAAAGTACTGAGTAAAGGGTCTGAATACTTATGTAAATGTTAATTTCCAGTTTAGTTTCTTTTAGATACATTTGCCAAAATTGTTGCTTTGTTATTATGGGGTATAGTGTGTAGATTGATGAGAGAAAAAAAAACTATGTAATCAATTTTAGAATAAGACTGTAACATAACAAAATGTTGAAAAGGTTTAGGGGTCTGAACACTATCCCAATGCATAGCAACACCTCCCCCATAAGCATTCCTGTCTCTTCTGTAGATGTTATATCCGTGTACTGCTCCTTGCTGTATCACCAAATGAATTGTCGAAGTGAGTCTTAGAAATGGCTAATATATGAATGTTATCTGATGTTAGCCTGTCATGCGGATGTAAGCAATGTCCCTACGCAGATTTCATGGCTGGGATAAGGGTCTTTCCTCTTATGGCGCATAGCTTCAGGATAGTCCTTGTTGAGTAAGTTGTACACGACCGTTCAAAAGTTTGGGGTCACTTAGAAATGTCCGTGTTTTTGAAAAAAAAGCACATTTTTTGTCCATTAAAATAACAAATTGATCAGAAACAGTGTAGACGTTGTTAATGTTGTAAATTACTATTGTAGCTGGAAACAGATTATTTTTTATGGAATATCTACATAGGCGTAGAGGCTCATTATCAGCAACCATCACCCTGTGTTCCAATGGCACGTTGTTAGCTAATCCAAGTTTATCATTTTAAAAGGCTAATTGATCATTAGAAAACCATTTTGCAATTATGTTAACACAGCTGAAAACTGTTGTTCTGATTGAAGAAGCAATAAAACTGGCCATCTTTAGACTAGTTGAGTATCTGGAGCATCAGCATTTGTGCTTTCGATTACAGGCTCAAAATGGCCAGAAACAAAGAGCTTTCTTCCGAAACTCTATTCTATTCTTGTTCTGAGAAATGAAGGCTATTCCATGCGGGAAATTGCCAAGAAACTGAAGATCTCGTACAACGCTGTGTACTACTCCCTTCACAGAACAGCGCAAACTGTCAAACCAGAATAGAAAGAGTGGGAGGCCCCAGTGCACAACTGAGCAAGAGGACAAGTACATTAGAGTATCTAGTTTGAGAAACAGACACCTCACAAGTCCTCAACTGGCAAGCTTCATTAAATAGTACCCGCAAAACACCAGTCTCAACGTCAACTGTGAAGAGGCGACTCCGGGATGCTGGGATTGTTTGGTGTGTGTAGTGTGTGGTGTGTGTGTACACCTTAGCCAAATACATTTAAACTCAGTTTATCACAATTCCTGACATTTAATCCTAGTAAAAAATTTAATGAGCTGGACTGTCTGTCTTTGCAATTTAAAAAAATCATGTTTGCGCTCCATAGCCTATTTAGCTAGCAACCTCCATGGAAATTCGCTATTACTTCTAATTGTGTTAGCATTCTGGTGATAGACGCCCAATGGGCTTTTTTGCAGTTTCTTGGGGGGGGGCATCCTTATGTACTAAGCCGGTAATACAGTAAATCCCTGGATGAGAGAAGGACGGTATGACGATATATAAAAATTGGAATACTACCCAACCCTAACAGACTGACTTTATTTTTTTATTAATACTTTAGATAAGTCGTAGAGAGAGAGAGAGAGAGAGAGAGAGAGAGAGAGCACCCAAACATAGAAAAGAGAGAAAGAGAATGTCCGGAACAAACCAGCACCAAGACCGACAACCCCATACAGACAACAGCCGAGACAGACAAATCCATTACTTCCAGTCATAAACTATTACATTAATTTAATGCCAGACAGACGCAGTAATATCACCTGGTCACCTCAGCCTGCTACTGCCTCTAATCATAATATTAGAAAAATAATAACAGCCTTATTAACTCAGTGCATCTGCTCCCACAGAGTAATGAGAAGAATGTTAGCCAGACACAGGCACACAGTAACAAAAACAGAGTCAGTGCTGGAGGCACTGTGTGGAATTTAACAAATAATCTAGCACTACTATTCTACTTGATTCCTTTCTATGAAGGTCTGAGTCACAATCGGTCTCTGCATGTGTGTGTGCGTGTGTGTGTGCCCAATTGCGCCATAACCCCCCACCAAAAAATGACGCTGCGATTCTGTACTGTACCTTGATGAGATGTTTGTTCACCCATTTCATGAACGTTTTCTTCTGCACCCGGTCTCGCTCATCTGGAGAAGAAAAGAAGGAGCAAGAGAGAGAAAAAGGAGAGTTCATTATACAACACGTATAGTGCAGCGTCATTCCTCAGTACTGAATTTGTTAGATGCACTCTCCATCGCCCTGAAACACTTCTCTGTACCGAAGCGGTCTGGTAGCCTGGGAGTGCAGCGTTGAGTCCGATTTAACCAGGCTAGCTGTCTGTTTCAGGCAGTGTTCCACTGAAATCGATTTGTCTGAACTGGGAGGACTCAACAGCAAATGTCTGCTGCCTTGGTCTGCCAGCGTCTGGAAGAAATTTGCCTCGTCATGCCTTTTGTTTTGTGCGAGTAGTACATTTGTTGACACTGCAGCGTCTTTGGTGACAGCACAGGATGCATTCCACCCAGCTACAGTAAACTCCATAGAGGATCAATCATCCTATTATATCAATTAACCTCAGTCAAATTATAGGCTGGTTAGCTAACCTCTGGACCTAAACAGTGATTTCGGGGGGATTGATGAGAAAATAAAGTCATGGCTTTATATTGACAGTAATGTGGGTTGCATAGTGAATAGGAGTGTTGACAAAAACCTTTACATGTTCTCTCATTCCAACTTCCCTCTGCCAAAGACTGATGGGCATAGAGCTGCTAGGAGATTATCCTCACACACCCTCCCCTTTTGTTCACACACGCTACGACTCAATTGTGAACTCTTTCACGCGAGCGCGCGCTTATTCAATATCGCCAAATAATGTACTCAAGCTTTCCCTCTCACTCACTCTTTTTCCATCACACACACACTTTTTTCCCCCCTCTCTCAGCCTATTTCGGTTTGCCTGTTCTGAGCTCAGTTCAGACCACATCATCCAGAGGCCAGAGGAGTGACACAGCGATGCCCAGAATAGAGCCTGATGGCAGGCTTCGTTGCGGTTATCTCCCCCTCCCCCACAACCCATGGAGCCTCCTCTTCTCATATCTGGGTCTCTATGTATGGCATGCAAACGGGTAGGCCTGCGTTTCCTGCCTTCCTGTTCATACCAGACTCCCTCCAATGGAATGCCTCTTCCCACTTTCCCTGGTTGTTACTATCTGGCAATGTTAGAAAGTACATAAGTTATGGAGGTATTTTTATTTATTTTTAAAAATATTTTATTTTTGCATTTTCCAATTAAGAACATTCAAAACAAAAGTGAAAAGATATTAGACAACGATAGGACAAAGTGACAGACGAACATAACAAAAATAAATTATAATTATAGTTATATAAACAAACGTACAATAATAAAAAATATAAAAAATATTTTAAAAAATAACGAGACTTTGAATCACCTGCCGTAGGCTACATAATATACATTACGTGTGAAACATTATGTGAGGATTATATATAGATTAAATCAATGAGATGTGGGGGGAGATTCTCCATATAGTCAATAAAAGGTTGCCAAATTCTGTAAAATGTCTTTAACTTATTCCTCAAGCAGTAAGTGATTTTCTCCAAAGGGATACAACTATTAACTTCTGAAAGCCACATTGCAACTGGCAGGGAGGAATCCAATTTCCATTTCAAGGCAATACATTTCTTGGCAATCGCTAGCAATATTTCTGTTAGCTTTATAGTATGGCTTTGCCTAAGATTGGTGTTAGTAAAGTTACCCAGTAGACAGACCTCCGGGTCTAAAGGGAATGCAACCCCGTGAATTGAGGATATGGTATCGCAGACCCCCTGCCAGAAACCGTGTAGTTTTGAACACTGCCAAGTGGAAGGGAGGAATGTTCCTTCATCTGAGCCACATCTAAAACATAGGGAGGAGATATCTGGGTTGAACCTGTGCAGTCTAGATGGGGTGATATAGAGCTGATGGGGGAAATTAAACTGGATCAGTCTGTATCTGGAGTTCAATGTGGATGTAACCCCATCCCTGCATAGGTCACTCCATAGATCCTCATCAAGATCAATACCCAGATCTCTCTCCCATCTAAGTCGGGGTTTATCTAGCCCAGGCAGTGTTAGTCCTGACATAAGAGCATTGTAAACACAGGAAATGGTCTTGAACAGTGGTTGGTCTGCGTGGCAGAGTTGTTCAATAGGTGACATCTTAGGTAGGTTCCATTGTCCCTTGAGAGTCACCCTAATAAAGTTTCGTAGTTGTAGGTAGCTAAAGAAGTCCCTGTTAGGCAAGTGGTATTTCTGTTTCAGCTGATCAAAAGACATAAGAACTCCCTCCTCGTAACAATGTTCCAGAAGAGTGATCCCCTTATCAGACCATGGTCTAATGTTACTATTCTGGAAAAACATAGGGATCAATCTAATGTTCCATAAAGGGGTTTTAGGGGAAAGAAATCCCCCTCGTCCGAACAGCTCATGAAGTTTGCACCATGCCAGGACATAATGTATGATTAAAGGGTTGTCTGTGATGGTTTTTATAGATTTTCTGTCCCATTTGTAAAACAAATCTGCCCCAGTGTCATCATTTACCTCAAGCTTTTCAATGTTCAACCATGAGGGAGAGGGACCATTGTCAAACCTCTGAGCCAGAAAACTAGACTGTGCAGCCCAGTAGTACATTCTAAAATTGGGGAGGTTTAAGCCCCCTTGACTGTAATCAAGGGTCAGTTTATCCAGGCCAACCCTAGGGGTTTTGCCGTGCCAGATAAACAGTCTGGTCAGCTTGTCGAGAGAGGAAGAAAATGCTGCGGGAACAGGGATAGGGAGAGATTGAAACAGATATAGAAACCTGGGCAGGACATTCATTTTAATTACATTGATTCTACCCAGTAGAGTGAGAGGTAAGTCCATCCATTTACAAAGGTCAACTTCCACCTTTTGCAACAAACTGGCCAGATTGAGTTTATAGAGGTTGTTCAGATTACCATCCACCATTATGCCCAAATATGTGAAGCCCATAGACGACCATCTAAAAGGAAACTTGTGCTTGATGGTATGATGGTCAAAGACAGACAACGGTAAGATTTCGCTTTTATCAAGATTGACCTTATATCCAGAGAAAGAACTATAACACTGTAGTAGGATCTGCACGTGAGAGAGGGAGTGTTCTGGGTTTGTTAGGAATAAGATAAGGTTGTCCGCAAAGAGTGATAATTTATGGGTACCCACCTCAAAGCCATGTATGTCAGGGCACGTTCGAATAGCCTCAGCCAACGGTTCGATGGCGAGGGCAAAGAGGTGGGGGCTAATTGGGCAACCTTGTCTGTTTCCCCTATAAAGAGGGAAAGAGGAGGAAGTAATCCCATTGGTAGCAATCCTTGCTTTAGGAGATTTGTAGTGATTTTATCAAATTTACAAACACGGTATCTAAACCGAACTTTTCCAAGACGCGAAAGAGGTATGGCCATTCAACCCTATCAAAGGCCTTTTCAGCGTCGAGGGAGACTGCGACATCAGGTATTTCGTTTTTGTTAGCAAGGTGAATTATATCAAAGAACCTTCTGAGATTATTGGAGGACAATCTATTAATTATGAAGCCAGTCTGACCTGGGTTGACCAACAGGGGAAGACATGACTCCAGTCTCTTAGATAGCATCTTGGTGACCAGTTTACAATCTGTGTTAAGGAGAGAGATTGGTCTATAGGAGGCGCACTTTAGCAGGTTTTTCCCTTTCTTGTGGATTACAGTAATCACTGCTTGAGAGAAGGACTCTGGAAAGCAGTTGTCTTCTCTGGCTTTTTTAAGTACCTCCATAAGGTAGGGGACCAACAGCTCCCTAAATTCTTTATAGAACTCTGGAGGGAAGCCATCCTCCCCGGGAGATTTATTAGAAGGTAAGGATTTAATGGCCTCCAACAATTCAGGGACGGAGAAGTGTTCACTCAGGCGCTCGCTGTCTTCCCCTGACAGGCATGGGAGGTTGAGAGAGGAGAGAAAGGAGTCTATCTCTGATAGATCATCGCTTGATTGGGAAGTGTAGAGGTCTTCATAGTCTTCATTCTTAAAAGTATTATTCATTTCAGTAGGGTCGAAAGATATCTCTTTAGTGAGAGTTTCTATGGCATTAATTGTCCTCTTTACTTTCCTCTGCTTTCAGTTGCCATGCCAATACTTTGTGAGCTTTCTCTCCAGGCTCATAATAACGCTGTTTTGATTTAGTGATGGCCCTCTCAGCTTGATATGTGTTCATATTATATTTAAGTTTTTTATTTACCAAAAGCCTGTATAGATCTTTAGTCGGGCCTCTTTGGTAGGTTCTCTAGCTCGGAGATTTCAGATTCAAGAGCACACAGTTCCGCACCGTGTTTTTTCTTCAGCCCTTTAGTATAGGAAATAATCTGTCCCCTCAGGTAGGCCTTCAATGTGTCCCAAAGAATGAAGCTGTCAGGAGCAGAGGGTTTGTTTGTCAAAGTAAAAATATTGATCTGCTCTTTGATGAATGCACAAAATTCAGGTTGCTTTAGAAGTGTAGAATTTAGTCTCCATCTATATGCTTCTTTTACCTTGGTAGGAATGGAGATTGATAATACCAGAGGAGAATGGTCACTAAGCAATCTGGGGAGATACTCAACATCTAACACTATGAAACAGTTGTGTCGAAAGTAAAACGTTATCTATGCGTGTGTGTGTCTTGTGTGTGTGAATAAAAATAGTAGTCCCTATCCTGTGGGTGCAACTGTCTCCAGATGTCTAGTAAATTGAGATCTTTCATGAATGACATGGTGAGCTTGCCGGCTTTGGTAAGAAGTGAGGGTTTTTCAGAAGACCTATCAAGAACTGTATCTAAGCAAAAATTAAAATCTCCTCCAACCAGTAGCCATCCTGGTGGTGCTTGAGCAACCTGAAGGAAGACATTCTGAATAAACATATGGTCATCGAAGTTAGGAGCATAAATATTCAATAGGGTTCAAGACTCTGAAAACATGTGCCCCTGCACCAAAACAAACCTGCCAGAGGGATCAGAGATGGTGTTGTTGACACAGAAGGGGATGTATCTACTTATCAAAATTGCAGTTCCTCTTGCTTTGGAGTTCAAAGAGGATGCAAAAACTTGTCCTACCCATTCCCTCTTCAATTTCTTGTGTTCACTGGCTGTAAGATGTGTTTCTTGTAAAAACACAATGTCATCCTTTAATTTCTTAAGATATGTATAGACTCTTTTCCTTTTAATCGGGCTGTTAAGACCTTTTACGTTGAATGTGACATATTTTAGTGGATTAAGCATAGGTCGGGTTTCAAATATGTAACTGAATAGAAATCTATCATATGCAGATAATTAGGAAATGTTTCAACTTTGGTTTGAGCTCAAAAGTTACCTGTGTGTCTCTTTAAGAAGGAAACAATAAACTTAGAAAGAAGGAAGAAAAAATAATAATAATAAAAATCCCACCCACCCCGATTGTCAGACTAGAACAACAGTCCCAACAATCAAACATGAACACACTTGTAGAGATACGTTGCTGCTCGCTTTCCATCTTGCTCTTACTAGCTAAACCTTGGCGTAAACTAAAACCTGCGAGCTCTCTAAATTGAAAACAAACGTTGTGAATAGATATTTATGGCTGAATATTTACTGCCCACGGTAAGGGCTGCTTGAGTCTCTTTACGAAAGATTAACATAAATGAGGGGGAAAGCAGTGGGCCTAAACCCACTTATTGCGTCGCCCAGTAGATATGGACTAAACCAAAATATACTCTCCTGTAAATGTAATAGAACTCGCCCCGGGAAGATACGGTTAGTTGAAAATGAACAAATCAATTAAAGTGACCGGGAGATGCCAGCAGTTCAATCCGGATAAGAGAAAACAAACGAACTGCATTTTATCCCCCAGAGAGACCGTCCTGGCTCAGACGTTGCTCAGTTCTTTGAGAAAAGTGTGCACTTCTCCCAGTGTGTTGAAGAGATGGCTTCGGCCTTTGTACTGAACTTTCATCTGCGCAGGGTGGATGAGGTAGCCGGTGATGTTCTTCTCCTTCAGTGCTTTGGCGGCAGGTCTGAACTGCTTGCGGCATCTGGCGAGGTCCGCGCTCATATCCAGGAAAAGGCTGACCCTCTTCCCATCGATGGCGATGTCCCCTTTGGCTCTTGCGAGTTGCAGTATCTTCTCTCCGTCTTGGAAACGGAGGAACCTGATCAGGACGGCTCGTGGGGGCTCATCTGGCCGGGGTTTCGGCGCTGATGTTCTGTGGGCGCGTTCGATTTCCAGCGGCTTGGTGAAGTTGGTTACGCCTAGGACCTCCGGGATCCATTCAGTGAAGAAACGGACCGGGTCACGGCCCTCGCTGTCCTCTTTCAATCCCACCACACGGATATTACTACATCTACTCTGGTTCTCCATCTGATCTACTTTGTTTTTGAAGTAGGCATTGTCCTTTTGCAGTTGTGTCAAGACCTGGTCATGTCTAGCGATGGTATCTTCAACTGTGCTAATGCGCAGCTCTGCCTCAGTCGTTCTCAAAAGGAGATCATTCATGGAGGATTTCAGGTCGTCAATGGAAGAATGGAGTTCTGTCGATTTCTTATCGATTTTCAGAGAAAGACCTCTGTTACCATCCTGAATTTCCCGGAGGAGAGTAGTCAGCATGTCGGCAGGCTCGCAAGAGGCTGCTGAGAGCAACAGTCTGGAACTGTCGTTATGAGGGCTAATGCTAATCTTGCTAGCTGTAGCGTTATCGTTATCTTGGGAATCAACAACGTTTTGGTCGTCCTTCTTGCCTCTCGGTCGGAGGTCCATGGCTCTTTGGGAAGGTAAGTACTTGACAATTTATCAGCCGATGTTAGAATATTGTTTCAACGTTGTTATTTAGGTAAAAATAGAATAACTTTGAAGAGCTCGGTTTGTCAACGTCTGCTCAGCTCCGCGGCATCACGTGTCTCCCGTTATGGAGGT
Organism: Oncorhynchus keta; assembly: GCF_023373465.1. Lineage (NCBI taxonomy): Eukaryota > Metazoa > Chordata > Actinopteri > Salmoniformes > Salmonidae > Oncorhynchus > Oncorhynchus keta. The sequence continues at coordinate 7,249,948 of NC_068440.1, read as the reverse complement.
ATTTAAACAGCTAACGTGATTTGAACCACTACCCAAAACCCACATACAACTGTATATCTTAACCCCCTATAATGAGAATATATCATATTTCGTAATATTAGCACACTTGATCTTTATAGCATGGCTACCTTGTGACTGCTTTCTCCTCTTCTCTGCTATGCGCCAACCTATCAGAGAAATAATTCCTGCTGGTACTTCCCCAAATTGACTCCAATAGGCTCCACAGCTGACGTGGTTGCTGTGGTGACGCTATGACAACGAGCGGGCCATGTGGAGGGAGATCGGTCTACATACGTTACACACCACGTTAAAAACTGGTGTGAACGCACACCCTCTCGCACACGTTTCCCAGTTTGAAAACACAAGTGGTCTTAGTGTGCTTTTATATCTGTTACTGGCCTCTTTTTGATAACGACAGACCGATATTTGACGAGACAGCACTTAAAATGCTTGTCTGTTCAAACAATATTTTTTACAGTGGAAATGCTGGTCAAACACATGCACACAGTCAAACCCAGTGGTGACACACACTATACGACTCATGAACATGGGACACACACACACACACACACACACACGCTCTTGATAAATTGTTTCAACAGGAAAGCACACCTCAGTTAACAAACCTGCCTGGTACGCTAGCCTAGCCTGCCCAGTAAAAACACTATGCTTTCTTTGTAACATTTGGGTTAGGCTTTGTAGTCATAAAAATCTGCTATTGTTAACAGTATACGGTGCCGTCGGGAAAGTATTCAGACCCCTTCACTTTTTCCACATTTTGTTACAGTACAGCGTTTTTTTTTTAAGTACTCAGCAATCTACATACATACCATATCCCATAATGACAAAGCGAAAACAGTTTTTTAAAAATATTTTGCAAATGTACATTTCTATATAAAAATAGAAATACCTTATTTAAATAAGTATTCAGACCCCAGACTCAAAATGTAGCTCAGGTGGATCCTGTTTTCATTCATCATCCTTGAGATCTTTGTCCAACTTGATTGGAGTCCACCTGTGATAAATTCAGTTGATTGGACATGATTGGAAAAAGGTACCCAACTGTCTATATAAGGTCCCACAGTTGACAGTGTATGTCAGAGCATAAACAAAGCCATGAGGTCGGAGGAATTGTCCGTAGAGTGAGACAGGATTGTGTCGAGACACAGATCTGGGGAAGGGTACCAAAAAATGTCTGCAGCATTGAAGGTCCCCAAGAACACAGGTGTCCTCCGTCATTCTGAAGTTTAAAACCACCAAGATTCTTCCTAGAGCTGGCCGCTCAGGCAAACTGAGCAATTTGGGGAGAAGGGCCTTGGACAGGGAGGTGACAGGATGGTCACTCTGACAGAGCTCCTCTGTGGGGATGGGAGAAACCTCCAGAAGGACAACCATCTCTGCAGCACTCCACCAATCAGGTCTTTATGGTAGTGACCAGACGGAAGCCACTCCTCGGTAAAAGGCACGACAGCCCACTTGCACCATCCCTATAGTGAAACATGGTGGTGGCAGCATCATGCTACGGGGATGTTTTTCAGCGGCAGGGACCGGGAGAATTGTCAGAATTGATCCGTTCATCTTTGCCTCAAACTACAGAGAGATCCTTGATGAAAACCTGCTCCAGAGCACTCAGGACCTCAGACTCGGGTGAACGACCCAAAGCACACAGCCAAGACAACGCAGGAGTGGCTTCGGAACAAGTCTCAATGTCCTTGAGTGGACCTGAACTCGAGCACGTGCTCGTCCCGGACCTGAACTCGATCAAACATCTCAGAAGAGATCTGAAAATAGCTCTGCAGCATCACTCCCTATCCCACCTGACAGAGCTTGAGAGGACCTGCAGAGAAGAGTTCTCAAGACTCCCCAAATACAGGTGAACCAAGGTTGTAGCGTCGTACCCAAGAAGACTCTAGACTGTAGTCACTGCCAAAGGTGCTTCAACAAAGTACTGATTAAAAGGGTCTGAATACTTATGTAAATGTGATATTTCCATTTGATATAAATTAGCAAAATGACTAAAAACCTATTTTTGCTTTGTCATCATGGGGCATTGTGTGTAGTTTGAGGGGAAAAAACTATGTAATAGGTTACATACAGCCTTATTGTCAAAATTAACAAAACGTGGGTAAAACAAATCGAGGCATCTGAATAATTTCCGAAGACACTGTATAAAAAAAGCATGGAGAGGTTGAGACAGGAATTAACACGGTGCGCCACATTGACAACTGCCAGTGGGGGACACGTCCATTGCCACTGAACTGTGATGGGGAGTTAAATCATTAGCCTAAATTATGACTATTTAATTTATTCAATCACATAAGGAAATCATAACTTTCATAAGTATGCAAATGGAATGCTGCATGGAATGCTTTGTAAGGTGAAAATGTACCTCCCCAAACTTGTAACTCACGTGCCTATGAGCACGACAGTTAGCCCAAGGTCGTTTCGATGCTAATGTTGTGCCCCTCCGCCCAGCCGGCTATGCCGATGACACCAATCACCGACACCTGAAATTCCATGACAGTCACAGCCCTATTGCCATGGGAAGAGCCTATAAACCAACAAGGTGGTGTGTGTGCTGTGTTTGCATGTGTGACAGCCACGGAGAGGCACACATTTCGCCACACAGAGAGACCTTGTTCAGCGTTATACACCCCTCCACACTGTCCAAATACAACACACAGAAATGACGCTCACACACTACCACTAGTGTCTTCACACTATAAAACAACATCGGTTGATTATAGTGCACAAACAGCACAAGGAGTTGTCAACAGTACAGACAACTCTACCAGTGTACAAAACACAGGACACACACGACAACAGCCTACACACACAGACAAACACACACACACATTTGATTTCACCTATGTAAACACTTTCCGACTGTACAATGCTTGACACATGCATACTCTATGTGATAATGCCCGAGAAGACAGTGTTTGGGGGATATATTGGCACGGGTGTTGTTAGGCCCGAGGCGATGTTGAATGCGGTTTTAACCAAATCAGCATTCAGGATGAGACCCACCCGTTGTATAAAATTGCATAGAAACGCATACGGTCTTTCTCAGAAACGCACACATTACACTTCACATGAACCAACCCGAACCGGCACTGACCTGCACAGCACATGAGAGAGTGCAGGTGAGCATTGAGGCTGCACTCGTTACAGTAGTCCTGCCACATCCTTGTTACCGTTCCACCTCTCTGCATTTCCTTCCTGTTTCCTTTACCTGGCTCCTACAAGCACTTCCTCATTTCTCACCCAGCGTAAGTCCACATGTGTCATTCCAAAGTCAGGCATCAAACCAGAGGCAATGTAAACAAATTGCTATTCCAGTTTCCACAAATGTCAAAACAAGAGTCTATCCCAATGAATTCGATTCCCCCAAAAAGGACAAGTCTCCCGGCGTCTCAGGCAAGCAGAGGGACATATTTCTGGGTCGCCTCTTTCTTTCTGTCGCTCCCTTGTTCCCCCTCTCCTTCCGCCAGTCCTGCTGTCGCTGCCATTTCAAAACTCTACGCCAGCTCTCTGTCGCCGGAGCAGTCACACGTGTGTGTCAAAGTCACAGGTTGCCCCTCCCTGTGGGGAATAAGGACCGCCTCTCCAAGCTTCTTCCACTCTTGTTCTCTCGCACTCCCTCAGGCACTCCTGTCCCCTGCTACCTCACTGGTCTGAGGCATAGTCTCTCGCTCACTTTCACGCTCACACTATTCCTGGTGCAAGACAGGCACCTTGTGAACTAACATGCAGTTGTCAAGCAGTGGCTCTGCAGAGCAGGTTCAGAGCTGCGGTTCTCCCTCCTTCACACACTCTCTCGCTCTCTCTCTCCCTCCCGCTCTTTAAAAAGTCTCTGCAGTCCTCCGGTTGAGATTTGTATCCTGCCAAGATGTGGCAACAGCAGGTCGAGAGCAAGGGGAGTAAAGTACCTGGAGAGAAACGCTGGTTGAGGTAGATAAGGAAGTCAAAAAGAGAACGTGCTCGTTTATAGTCCTGGAAGTGTCCCTTTATGATGATGTCATCCACTCAAGCAATCGGCAGACTCCAGTGTTTTGATTCCAGTCGGTTGCCATGTGAACACGCACACACCTCCCTGACTAACAGAAACCAGACACTGCTAGCTCTAGACTGTAACCAAGATCAATATAATATTTTGCTTTCTCCTTCCTCTTTATTGGCCTGGGAACATACATTTACCACAAACCCAGAAGAAACCCCCTGGCTGTCCAGTGCAGAGACACCAGTCATGCTGCTTTCTGCCAGTGAGTGTTGTGGGTTCTAGACACCTCATCTGATCACAAAAAGATCTGCAAAGCCTTGTGGTGTCATCGGATTTAATAAATACAGGAAAGCAGCCCGAGACAGAGAGACAGAGACAGAGAACCTACTTCAGATAATCTGAGTAGCAGCCTTGGTCAATGAGACATTTGTATCATTCTATGCTTTGGTGTCAGGGCTGTGGTGTGTATCTGTGTGTATGAGGGCGTCAGATTTCTTGACTCCTCTCCAGGCTGGTTCAAAGCAGACTGGCACAATCACCAGTTACCAGTAAACAAGAAGGGTCTTCAGCGTAGAACCACACACACCCACTAACATTCACAGACCGGAACAAACACACTTTTGTCTCAGCACTCTAAATCCCCAGCGTAGACTTCTCCTTCAGTGTAACCCCCCTTTTCTATGACTAAGCATTCCCTAGATACAACGGCATTTTCCCCTCAAATCTGTCGATGCTGCAGAGATAGGAGTCAAAAAACCTTTCAAAATGCTCGCGCCTGCAATAACTTCTGCACCGTCATGGTTCAATTTAAGCAACAGCAACTCAAATCAATAGTAGTACTGAAACGGTGAGTCGGCAAAAACCGCTGCAGCAACTTAGCTTCGTAGAACAACACTGTGAAGGCAGACGAACACGCAAGCGGAACAGTGCCATTAGCACTAAGACGTCAGAGCAATGGCTGCCCTGTCCACACGCTGGTATTAATCCGTCGTTTCTTACGGAAATACTAAGACGTATAGTTTAGCATACAAAAGAGCTGGACACGACACACCTAGTCGGCCCCAACGTAAGCAGTGCACACACTCGCGACACGCAACGACAGCACACTCTGTTGGAACGGTCCAAAACACAGTCGTCCTCTCCTCCTCTTCCTGACGGTGTGTCACTCGAGTAGCCTCGTTTTCCTCCTCCTACAGTGACCTCTAATCTCTCCACATATCCAATCCTCATCTCTCGTTCTTTTGTTGTTGTTCTGTGCCTTTCCCTCTGTTCACTCCACTCTTATTTTTAAAGGATGATTCTCTCCTGCGTTTATAGAGCTGTTCCTTTGCTCCGTTTCTCCCTCGGCCCTCCAAACTATAAATACCAGACAGAGCTTACGCTCTTAATGCCACGCAGTATGCTTATCCCTCCCTCCCTCCCTCCCTCCTGCTCTCTCTCTCTCTCTCTCGTTATCACGTCTAATCTCTCTCCCCCCGTCGCTCTTCTCCTCCATTTAAAAAACAGAGGAAGTCACCGCTCCCCAAGTTGTCTTCTTCCTGCTGCTGTTCGCCCTCGATCTTCTTTTCTCTTCTCCATGTTTTAGTGTGATGTCATTCCATTTCCCTTGCACTTTCTCCCTTCCCACAGTCATCAAAATGTCCCAGCGTTGTTCATCGCTCTCCGTCAGGAGTGGCACTCAGACTGGTACAACTTCCTCCTCTCTTCACATCGATCCCTCTCCATCCGCTTTACTATGACCATATAGGCCTTATAAATAGTCAATTAACTCCTATAGCAAATCTAAAAACCAACCACACCATGAAGCAGTATCCACCTGCAATATTCACAAATATCCAAACCACTCGTATCAAATAACTGTCTTTCTAAACCTGTGTCGATACTCCACTCCTGTCTGCATCATAATCCTTCCCCAATTACCAGGCCCCCCTTGGTAGCTCTCTGGAGGAGCGGTCATCAGGTTAGCATAGATCGAATTTGGGCTCCTTGTGACTTGAAGACTCTGATATAATGGGCAGTGTAAATCTTACTAGGACTGCAACATCTGGAGGACATGCTGTGTATCTACGTATAGGATAACCGGCACTATGGGGACGCATGTTTGGTTTCGTAAGGTTACGTCTGCAGTCGTTCAGTCGAAACGCACAATACCAGTTTGGACACCTACTCATTCAAGGGTTTTTCTTTATTTTTTTACATTGTAGAATAATAGTGAAGACATCAAAACTAGGAAATAACACATGGAATCATGTAGTAACCAATGTTTTTTTTTTTAAACAAATCAAACTATTTTATATTTGAGATTCTTCAAAGTAGACACCCTTTGCCTTGGTGACAGCTACGCACCCTTTTGGTATTCTCTCAACCAGCTTCATGGGGTAGTCAACTGGAATGCATTTCAATTAACAGGTGTGCCTTGTTAAAAGTGAATTTGTGGAATTTATTTCCTTCTTAATTCGTTTGAGCCAATTACTTGTGACAAGGTAGGGGTGGTATACAGAAGATGGCCCTATTTGGTAAAAGACCAAGTCCATATTATGGCAAGAACAACTCAAATAAGCAAAGAGAGACAACAGTCCATCATTACTTTAAGACATGGTCAGTCAATACAGAACATTTCAAGAACTTTGAAAGTTTCTTCAAGTGCAGTTGCAAAAACCATCAAGCACTATGATGAAACTGTCTCTAATGAGGACTGCCACAGGAAAGGAAGACCCAGAGTTACCTCTGCTGCAGAGGATAAGTTCATTAGTTACCAGCCTCAGATATTGCAGCCCAAATAAATGCTTCAGAGTTCAAGTTACTGACACATCTCAACATCAACTGTTCAGATGAGACAGTGTGAATCAGAGCTTTATGGCTCAACATTTAGAGACTTGCTTGGGCCAAGAAACACAAGAAATGGACATTCGACCGGTGAAAATTATGTCTGGAATTTTGCCATTTTTGGTTCCGAAAGCCCTGTCTTTGTGAGACACAGAGTAGCTGAATGGATGATCTCCCCATGTGTGGTTCCCACCCTGAAGCATGGAGGAGGTGGTGTGATGGTGCTTTGCTGGTGACAATATCAGTGATTTATTTAGAATTCAAAGCACACTTAACCAGCATGGCTACCACAGCATTCTGTAGCGATACGCTATCCCATCAGTTTTGCACTTAGTAGGACAATCATTTGTTTTTCAACAGGACAATGATCCAACGCAACCTATGCTACACTTGTGAGAAACAAGTTTAGGTTTATTTCATACCATGTACGAGTTGTCCATTTACTCATCGTCTTTTGTTTGGTGCGCTCAATGTTGAGTAAGGACGCGCACCTGATTACACATAGAAGTAGGCCTATAAACCATCTGGCCTGCGTGCAAATGTATGCATATAAACGTGCCCATATGGGGATCTGATCGTATTTCTGATTGGCTTAACCCACCACCACTAATGAACTGTGGGAGCTTCTCAAAGTAATGTTGTTTTCTTCACTTCAAACAGCAAGCAAACAAAGTCTGTTTTAACATCCATTGAGAATGACAATAGTTCCAAAATGTATTTGAAAAATCTTGATTTTATACCTGCAGGCTGCAATATTTTTATTTGTTGGCTTTATGTAGGTTATGTTTTACACTTTTTCAGGTTCGTATAATTTTCATTTAGATTTAGATGGAATTTTGATTAACCACATAACAATGATTTTAAGATACAAAGACATCATTATGAATTAAATAAGTTATACCAAAATGTGCACTTAACTGGCACGCAGATCGGTAGAAACATTAAGATAAATTGGCATTCCACTTTTTTTTTTTTAAGTTGCCGACACCTTGTTTAGTCTGTACCGGGCAACTTCTAGAGAGTAAAGGCAGAATCGGTGAAAGCCAGCAGGAGCTGAAGGAGGGTGGTCGGCTCAGGTTAGGTTCATCTCGATCTCTTGTCATTTGGGTCTCATTTCATCAGACGGTGTGTTTAAAGCATGAGACAAACTCAATGCATATAATTGATTGGATTCAAACCCACATACGGTGTGTCTATGAAATCATACACATTAAACATTTTGGACCAATCGATTGGTCGAAAGAAGAGGACTTTTGGTCGACCAAGATTTGTTTTAGTCGGGGACAGCCCTAGTACAATGACACACCCCCCTTTTGTACACTGCTGCTCCTCACTGTTTATTATCTACGAAGTCACTTCACCCCCACCTACATGTACAAATTACCTGAACTAACCTGTACCCCCGCACACTGACTAGGTACCGGTGCCCCCTGTATACAGCCTCGTTAATGTTATTCTTCCTGCTGCAGCTGAATAACAAAGCCAGTGTGCCAGCAACACACACACACACACACACACACACACACACACACACACTTTAGCAAGCCTAATAAACATGCTTGCCTGCATCACCCACACACAGCTCTGTATCAATCTGTACCACACTTTAGCAAACCTAATAAACATGCTTGCCTGCATCACCCACACACAGTGCCACCCACACACAGTGCCACCCACACACAGCTCTGTATCAATCTGTACCACACTTTAGCAAACCTAATAAACATGCTTGCCTGCATCACCTGCACACAGTGCCACCCACACACAGTGCCACCCACACACAGCTCTGTATCAATCTGTACCACACTTTAGCAAGCCTAATAAAACATGCTTTCCTGCATCACCCACACACAGTGCCACCCACACACAGTGCCACCCACACACACACACAGAGAGTGAAACCCACACAAAGCCCCAAGAAATGGAACACAGCACAGCTGTCCTATCCAGTCCCTTCAGATCGTGAAGGTAGGTTCCTGTACAAATAGGAAGTGGCAGTCGGAAAAGGGTCACTCCTCCCGAGGCATCGCTGTAGAACACAAGAGCCGGACGATCCCTCACCGTTCCTCAGCTTCTATCGAACCTATTGATCCAGACGATTAGCAGAACGTCCTCACCAGCAGCCACTTGTCCTTTCTGGCTATTGAGTACATAGTGGCTCATGCTAGAATAGGCGATCAAAGTCACTTCCCACTGGGATAACAGGTAGCTGGATCCAGACCGACTGTGATGGTTTCCATAGCTTGTATTAGGCTTTACATTAAAGGACGTAGGCCTCGTACAGGACTGCACCGGTAAATCAACATATTAGTCACGGTGCTTATCATCAGCTCAGCATAATTGGCCAGGTGACGGTGGGGAGCTGCTCATTGTCACCAAAGTGACGTTGCTCATTTGCATTAGGCTGACACAATATTCTAAAAAGCAGACACACAAAAGAAAACGTCAACGCCAATTAAGTTGATATGAAACAGTGGCACATGAAAAGGTAGCAGCTGTGCTGTAGAAAAGGCCAAATAAGGAGAACTGCCCGAGAATGACTCACACCGGTAGAGATCTAATCAGACACACACTGTACACAACAGCTCAAATCAGACTAGCAAGTCAAAGGATATGAGATAAAAACAAATAAAAGTACTCTGGAAAGTAACAGTCTCCTTAAACTGAAATCCAACAGAAAGAAGCTACATGCTAACTGTCACCTACACGAATTCAAAACCCCAATACATTGACCAATAGGCTAACCGCTAATCATCCGCTCCTTCCAATTCCAACGGGCAACACAGCAGTGAACAAGCCATCATGCCAACACAAGACATGCTGACAAGAGTCACCCGATGACACCAAAAGGGGAGGAGTCTAGAGAGGGAAGTAGGAAGCCAGGAATCACACTAAACACCCTCCCTCTCCTTGTCTGAGGGGTATAAAGAGGCAGCAGTGACAGAAGGAGATGAGGAGCCTCTTCCTCTTCCTCTCTCTCTCTGCCTTCCAGTCCTATGCGCTTTAACAAGTAATATATATATATACACATATATATATATACCTGGTGTGAAACGAGGGGTACGCCGTCGACGGGAGAACCACACCCCGACCGCAGAGAGCAGGTGTGCAGCCACCACCAGGATGGGCGTGACGACCGCCGGGTCCGTGAGCAGGTCCATTGCTAACCGCTTACGTGCTAACTGACCCCAGAGTCAGTTCGCTCCACAAAGACTTCAAACGAGAGTGACCACTTCCGGCGTCCAATACCAATCCCAGGTCTGTCCTAAAACGGGCAAGTCCGTGAGCAACAAGCTACTGAAGAGTTTTGAAGTTTCAGCCTGTTCGTTAGAAGCATCTTCTCTCCTGTTTCTTTTGTTTGTTGCCTTGGATAATAGTCAGCTGTGAGATTAACTTTTCTCAACTTTCCATCCCCGTCTTCGTTGTCCTTCTCCAACTTCTCCTTTTTGAACACGTAGCCTCACTGCTGAGAGACTAGTAATCTCTGCCAAGTCCTTCTCTCCATTCGAGCTACCTCCCTCTTTACACCAATCCTCTCCAGTCTCACTCGCTCTTTACACCAATCCTCTCCAGTCTCACTCGCTCTTTCGTTAGCCCATCTTGCACTCTGACACTCATACACTGAATTCCTTTCCCCTGAAACAAGCGCCCGGCACTGAGCCGTTGCTCCGACCACCACTATAAAAAAAGTTCATAAATTGAATATAACCAATGAAACCGTTGGGTTCCTTCTTTCTCTCGCTAGGGAGGAAACAACATGAGAGATCGTCTTTCCTTTGTGCATGTTTGTGCATATGTGTGTGTGTGTGTCCGTGTGTCCGTGTGTCCGTGTGTGTGTGTGTGTGTCAAGCAGCGTGTAATGTGTGAGCATGTGCTGCTGTCTCTGTTTGGCTCACTCATAGCAACAGAGATGTCACTCCGTCCTAAATGTATTAATGGCCATCTTTGAATGGAACTATTCCGACTGTGGGTGACTTGATAGACCACTAAAACAAGGTGAGTGAGTGAGTGAGTGAGTGAGTGAGTGAGTGAGTGAGTGAGTGAGTATGAAATTACGGTCTAAAATAGTGAGAGAACAACATGAGGGTTGCGGCAGGGAACTGCTATCTAACTACGAGAGTAACTATGCTGTACACTCTAAAAGTGGGTGAGTGCATGAAGTCACGATATGTGAGACAGATGATCTCAGTGAGTCAGCATGACAGGGGGACAGGGGGTAGAATACATATAGACAGCATGGCAGGAGGACAGGGGGTAGAATACATATAGACAGCATGGCAGGAGGACAGGGGGTAGAATACATATAGACAGCATGGCAGGAGGACAGGGGGTAGAATACATATAGACAGCATGGCAGGAGGACAGGGGGTAGAATACATATAGACAGCATGACAGGGGGACAGGGGGTAGAATAGATATAGACAGTATGACAGGGGGTAGAATAGATATAGACAGTATGACAGGGGGTAGAATACATATAGACAGCATGACAGGGGGACAGGGGGTAGAATAGATATAGACAGCATGACAGGGGGACAGGGGGTAGAATAGATATAGACAGCATGACAGGGGGACAGGGGTAGAATAGATATAGACAGTATGACAGGGGGACAGGGGGTAGAATAGATATAGACAGTATGACAGGGGGTAGAATAGATATAGACAGCATGACAGGGGGTAGAATACATATAGACAGCATGACAGGGGGACAGGAGGTAGAATACATATAGACAGTATGACAGGGGGACAGGGGGTAGAATAGATATAGACAGCATGACAGGGGACAGGGGTAGAATAGATATAGACAGTATGACAGGGGGTAGAATAGATATAGACAGCATGACAGGGGGTAGAATAGATATAGACAGCATGACAGGGGGACAGGAGGTAGAATACATATAGACAGTATGACAGGGGGACAGGGGTAGAATAGATATAGACAGCATGACAGGGGGACAGGGGGTAGAATAGATATAGACAGCATGGCAGGGGGACAGGAGGTAGAATACATATAGACAGCATGACAGGGGGTAAAATAGATATAGACAGCATGACAGGGGGACAGGGGGTAGAATAGATATAGACAGCATGACAGGGGGTAGAATAGATATAGACAGCATGACAGGGGGTAGAATACATATAGACACCATGACAGGGGGACAGGGGGTAGAGTAGATATAGACAGCATGGCAGGGGGTAGAATAGATAGACAGCATGGCAGGGGGACAGGGGGTAGAATAGATATAGACAGCATGACAGGGGGTAGAATAGATAGACAGCATGGCAGGGGGACAGGGGGTAAAATAGATATAGACAGCATGACAGGGGGACAGGGGGTAGAATAGATATAGACAGCATGACAGGGGGTAGAATACATATAGACACCATGACAGGGGGACAGGGGGTAGAATAGATATAGACAGCATGACAGGGGGTAGAATAGATATAGACAGCATGACAGGGGGACAGGGGGTAGAATAGATATAGACAGCATGACAGGGGGTAGAATACATATAGACACCATGACAGGGGACAGGGGGTAGAATAGATATAGACACCATGACAGGGGACAGGGGTAGAATAGATATAGACAGCATGACAGGGGGTAGAATACATATAGACACCATGACAAGGGGACAGGGGGTAGAATACATAGACAGCATGACAGGGGGACAGGGGGTAGAATAGATATAGACAGCATGACAGGGGGTAGAATAGATATAGACAGCATGACATAGAACAGCATGGGGACAGGGGTAGAATACATATAGACACCATGACAGGGGACAGGGGGTAGAATAGATATAGACAGCATGGCAGGGGGTAGAATAGATATAGACAGCATGACAGGGGGACAGGGGTAGAATAGATATAGACAGCATGACAGGGGACAGGGTAGAATAGACACCATGACAGGGGTAGAACAGCATAGACACCATGACAGGGGGACAGGGGTAGAATACATATAGACAGCATGACAGGGGGTAGAATAGATATAGACAGCATGACAGGGGACAGGGGGGTAGGGGACAGGGGGTAGAATAGATATAGACAGCATGGCATGACAGGGGGGGGTAGAATAGATATAGACAGCATGACAGGGGTAGAATACATATAGACACCATGACAGGGGACAGGGGACAGAATAGATATAGACAGCATGGCAGGGGGTAGAATAGATAGACAGCATGGCAGGGGACAGGGGGTAGAATAGATATAGACAGCATGACAGGGGGTAGAATAGATAGACAGCATGGCAGGGGACAGGGGGGAATAGATATAGACAGCATAGATAGAATAGATAGACAGCATGACAGGGGGACAGGGGGTAGAATAGATATAGACAGACAGGGACAGAATAGATATAGACAGGGGTAGAATAGATATAGACAGCATGACAGGGGACAGGGGAAGAATAGATATAGACAGCATGACAGGGGGTAGAATAGATAGACAGCATGGCAGGGGGACAGGGGGTAGAATAGATATAGACAGCATGACAGGGGGGGTAGAATATATAGACAGCATGACAGGGGACAGGGGTAGAATAGATATAGACAGCATGACAGGGGACAGGGGTAGAATAGATATAGACAGCATGACAGGGGGACAGGGGAAGAATAGATATAGACAGCATGGACAGGGGTAGAATAGATAGACAGCATGACAGGGGTAGAATAGATATAGACAGCATGACAGGGGACAGGGGTAGAATACATATAGACAGCATGACAGGGGGACAGGGAATAGAATAGATAGACAGCATGACAGGGGGTAGAATACATATAGACAGCATGACAGGGGGACAGGGGGTAGAATAGATATAGACAGCATGGCAGGGGGTAGAATAGATAGACAGCATGACAGGGGGTAGAATACATATAGACAGCATGGCAGGGGACAGGGGGTAGAATAGATATAGACAGCATGACAGGGGTAGAATATATAGACACCATGACAGGGGACAGGGGTAGAATAGATATAGACAGCATGACAGGGGGTAGAATACATATAGACAGCATGACAGGGGGACAGGGGGTAGAATAGATATAGACAGCATGACAGGGGACAGGGGTAGAATAGATATAGACAGCATGGCAGGGGACAGGGGGGTAGAATAGATATAGACACCATGACAGGGGGACAGGGGTAGAATAGATATAGACAGCATGGCAGGGGACAGGGGTAGAATAGATATAGACAGCATGACAGGGGACAGGGGGTAGAATAGATATAGACAGCATGACAGGGGACAGAATAGATATAGACAGCATGACAGACAGGGGCAGAATGACAGGGGACAGGGGTAGAATAGATAGACAGCATGACAGGGGACAGGGGTAGAATAGATATAGACAGCATGGCAGGGGGGGGGTAGAATAGATAGACAGCATGGCAGGGGACAGGGGTAGAATAGATATAGACAGCATGGCAGGGGGACAGGGGGTAGAATAGATAGACAGCATGGCAGGGGGACAGGGGGTAGAATAGATATAGACAGCATGACAGGGGGGGTAGAATAGATATAGACAGCATGACAGGGGGTAGAATAGATATAGACAGCATGGCAGGGGGACAGGGGGTAGAATAGATATAGACAGCATGACAGGGGACAGGGGGTAGAATAGATATAGACAGCATGGCAGGGGGCAGGGGTAGAATAGATAGACAGCATGGCAGGGGGTAGAATAGATATAGACAGCATGACAGGGGGTAGAATAGATAGACAGCATGGCAGGGGGACAGGGGGTAGAATAGATATAGACAGCATGGCAGGGGACAGGGGGTAGAATAGATATAGACAGCATGACAGGGGTAGAATACATATAGACAGCATGACAGGGGGACAGGGGGTAGAATAGATATAGACAGCATGACAGGGGGTAGAATAGATATAGACAGCATGACAGGGGGACAGGGGGTAGAATAGATATAGACAGCATGACAGGGGTAGAATAGATATAGACAGCAGCATGACAGGGGTAGAATACATATAGACAGCATGACAGGGGACAGGGGGTAGAATAGATATAGACAGCATGACAGGGGCAGAATAGATAGACACCATGACAGGGGACAGGGGTAGAATAGATATAGACAGCATGGCAGGGGGGGTAGAATAGATAGACAGCATGGCAGGGGACAGGGGTAGAATAGATATAGACAGCATGACAGGGGGGGGTAGAATAGATATAGACAGCATGGCAGGGACAGGGGTAGAATAGATATAGACAGCATGGCAGGGGACAGGGGTAGAATAGATATAGACAGCATGGCAGGGGGACAGGGGGTAGAATAGATATAGACAGCATGGCAGGGGACAGGGGTAGAATAGATATAGACAGCAGGGGGACAGGGGTAGAATAGATATAGACAGCATGACAGGGGACAGGGGTAGAATAGATATAGACAGCATGGCAGGGGTAGAATAGATAGACAGCATGACAGGGGACAGGGGGTAGAATAGATATAGACAGCATGACAGGGGGTAGAATAGATAGACAGCATGACAGGGGACAGGGGGTAGAATAGATATAGACAGCATGACAGGGGGACAGGGGGTAGAATAGATATAGACAGCATGGCAGGGGGTAGAATAGATAGACAGCATGACAGGGGGTAGAATAGATATAGACAGCATGGCAGGGGGACAGGGGGTAAGAATACATATAGACAGCATGGCAGGGGGACAGGGGGTAGAATAGATATAGACAGCATGACAGGGGGTAGAATACATATAGACACCATGACAGGGGGACAGGGGGTAGAATAGATATAGACAGCATGGCAGGGGGTAGAATAGATAGACAGCATGACAGGGGGGGTAGAATAGATATAGACAGCATGGCAGGGGGACAGGGGGTAGAATAGATATAGACAGCATGACAGGGGGTAGAATACATATAGACACCATGACAGGGGGACAGGGGGTAGAATAGATATAGACAGCATGGCAGGGGGTAGAATAGATAGACAGCATGACAGGGGACAGGGGTAGAATAGATATAGACAGCATGGCAGGGGACAGGGGGTAGAATAGATATAGACAGCATGACAGGGGACAGGGGTAGAATAGATATAGACAGCATGGCAGGGGGTAGAATACATATAGACAGCATGACAGGGGGGTAGAATAGATATAGACAGCATGGCAGGGGGTAGAATAGATAGACAGCATGGCAGGGGGACAGGGGGTAGAATAGATATAGACAGCATGACAGGGGTAGAATAGATATAGACAGCATGACAGGGGGGTAGAATAGATATAGACAGCATGACAGGGGACAGGGGAAGAATAGATATAGACAGCATGGCAGGGGGTAGAATAGATAGACAGCATGGCAGGGGGACAGGGGGTAGAATAGATATAGACAGCATGGCAGGGGGGGGGTAGAATAGATATAGACAGCATGACAGGGGGTAGAATAGATATAGACAGCATGACAGGGGACAGGGGGTAGAATAGATATAGACAGCATGGCAGGGGGGTAGAATAGATATAGACAGCATGACAGGGGGACAGGGGGTAGAATAGATATAGACAGCATGGCAGGGGGTAGAATAGATAGACAGCATGGCAGGGGGACAGGGGGTAGAATAGATATAGACAGCATGGCAGGGGACAGGGGTAGAATAGATATAGACAGCATGACAGGGGGGGGTAGAATAGATATAGACAGCATGGCAGGGGGACAGGGGGTAGAATAGATATAGACAGCATGACAGGGGGACAGGGGGTAGAATAGATAGACAGACAGCATGACAGGGGGTAGAATAGATATAGACAGCATGGCAGGGGACAGGGGGTAGAATAGATATAGACAGCATGACAGGGGGTAGAATAGATAGACAGCATGGCAGGGGGACAGGGGGTAAAATAGATATAGACAGCATGACAGGGGGACAGGGGGTAGAATAGATATAGACAGCATGACAGGGGACAGAATACATATAGACACCATGACAGGGGACAGGGGTAGAATAGATATAGACAGCATGACAGGGGTAGAATAGATAGACAGCATGACAGGGGGACAGGGGGTAGAATAGATATAGACAGCATGACAGGGGGACAGGGGGTAGAATAGATATAGACAGCAGCATGACAGGGGTAGAATAGATATAGACAGCATGACAGGGGACAGGGGTAGAATAGATATAGACAGCATGACAGGGGGTAGAATACATATAGACACCATGACAGGGGGACAGGGGGTAGAATAGATATAGACAGCATGGCAGGGGGTAGAATAGATAGACAGCATGGCAGGGGGACAGGGGGTAGAATAGATATAGACAGCATGACAGGGGGTAGAATAGATAGACAGCATGACAGGGGACAGGGGGTAGAATAGATATAGACAGCATGGCAGGGGGACAGGGGGTAGAATAGATATAGACAGCATGACAGGGGACAGGGGGTAGAATAGATATAGACAGCATGGCAGGGGGACAGGGGGTAGAATA
Organism: Oncorhynchus keta; assembly: GCF_023373465.1. NCBI lineage: Eukaryota > Metazoa > Chordata > Actinopteri > Salmoniformes > Salmonidae > Oncorhynchus > Oncorhynchus keta. Next base: position 7,232,652 of record NC_068440.1, on the reverse strand, counting down.
GATATAGACAGCATGGCAGGGGGTAGAATAGATAGACAGCATGGCAGGGGGACAGGGGGTAGAATAGATATAGACAGCATGGCAGGGGTAGGAATAGATAGACAGCATGACAGGGGGACAGGGGGTAGAATAGATATAGACAGCATGACAGGGGGACAGGGGTAGAATAGATATAGACAGCATGGCAGGGGACAGGGGTAGAATAGATATAGACAGCATGACAGGGGGTAGAATAGATATAGACAGCATGACAGGGGGACAGGGGGTAGAATAGATATAGACAGCATGGCAGGGGGACAGGGGGTAGAATAGATATAGACAGCATGACAGGGGGACAGGGGGTAGAATAGATATAGACAGCATGGCAGGGGGACAGGGGGTAGAATAGATATAGACAGCATGACAGGGGGACAGGGGTAGAATAGATATAGACAGCATGGCAGGGGGACAGGGGGTAGAATAGATATAGACAGCATGACAGGGGGTAGAATAGATATAGGGACAGGGGGTAGAATAGATATAGACAGCATGACAGGGGACAGGGGTAGAATAGATATAGACAGCATGACAGGGGGGGGTAGAATAGATATAGACAGCATGACAGGGGACAGGGGTAGAATAGATATAGACAGCATGACAGGGGGACAGGGGTAGAATAGATATAGACAATGACAGGGGACAGATATAGAATAGATGACAGGGGGACAGGGGGTAGAATAGATATAGACAGCATGACAGGGGTAGAATAGATAGACAGCATGACAGGGGACAGGGGTAGAATAGATATAGACAGCATGACAGGGGGACAGGGGTAGAATAGATATATAGACAGCATGACAGGGGGTAGAATACATATAGACAGCATGACAGGGGGGGACAGGGGTAGAATAGATAGACAGCATGGCAGGGGACAGGGGTAGAATAGATATAGACAGCATGACAGGGGGGGTAGAATACATATAGACAGCATGACAGGGGACGGGGGTAGAATACATATAGACAGCATGACAGGGGACAGGGGTAGAATACATATAGACAGCATGACAGGGGGACAGGGGTAGAATAGATATAGACAGCATGACAGGGGGTAGAATACATATAGACAGCATGACAGGGGTAGAATACATATAGACAGCATGACAGGGGTAGAATACATATAGGACAGGGGTAGAATACATATAGACAGCATGACAGGGGGTAGAATACATCTAGACAGCATGACAGGGGGTAGAATAGAATACATCTAGACAGCATGACAGGGGTAGAATACATATAGACAGCATGACAGGGGGTAGAATACATCTAGACAGCATGACAGGGGTAGAATACATAGATATAGACAGCATGACAGGGGTAGAATACATAGACAGCATGACAGGGGACAGGGGTAGAATAGATATAGACAGCATGGCAGGGGGACAGGGGTAGAATAGATATAGACAGCATGACAGGGGGACAGGGGTAGAATAGATATAGACAGCATGACAGGGGGTAGAATAGATAGACAGCATGGCAGGGGACAGGGGTAGAATAGATAGACAGACAGCATGACAGGGGACAGGAGGTAGAATAGATATAGTAGACAGAATGACAGGGAGTAGAATAGATATAGACAGCATGACAGGGGGACAGGGGGTAGAATAGATATCGACAGCATGACAGGGGGTAGAATAGATAGACAGCATGGCAGGGGGACAGGGGGTAGAATAGATATAGACAGCATGACAGGGGGACAGGGGGTAGAACAGATAGACAGCATGACAGGGGGACAGGGGGTAGAATAGATAGACAGCATGACAGGGGGACAGGAGGTAGAATAGATATAGTAGACAGCATGACAGGGAGTAGAATACATAGACAGCATGACAGGGGGACAGGGGGTAGAATACATATAGACAGCATGACAGGGGGTAGAATACATATAGACAGCATGACAGGGGACAGGAGGTAGAATACATATAGACAGCATGACAGGGGACAGGGGTAGAATACATATAGACAGCATGACAGGGGGTAGAATACATATAGACAGCATGACAGGGGGACAGGGGGTAGAATACATATAGACAGCATGACAGGGGTAGAATACATATAGACAACAGCATGACAGACATAGACAGCATGACAGGGGACGGGGTAGAATACATATAGACAGCATGACAGGGGGACGGGGGGTAGAATACATATAGACAGCATGACAGGACGGGGGCATGACAGGGGGACAGAGGGGTAGAATACATATAGACAGCATGGCAGGGGACAGGGGGTAGAATACATATAGACAGCATGGCAGGGGACAGGGGGTAGAATACATATAGACAGCATGGCAGGGGACGGGGGTAGAATACATATAGACAGCATGACAGGGGGGGGTAAAATACATATAGACAGCATGACAGGGGGACGGGGGGTAAAATAGATATAGACAGCATGACAGGGGGTAGAATAGATATAGACAGCATGACAGGGGGGGGGTAGAATACATATAGACAGCATGACAGGGGGACGGGGGGTAGAATACATATAGACAGCATGGCAGGGACATGGGGGGTAGAATACATATAGACAGCATGACAGGGGACGGGGTAGAATACATATAGACAGCATGGCAGGGGGACGGGGGTAAAATACATATAGACAGCATGGCATGGCAGGGGACAGGGGGTAGAATACATATAGACAGCATGACAGGGGACAGGGGGTAAAATACATATAGACAGCATGACAGGGGACAGGGGGGTAAAATACATATAGACAGCATGACAGGGGTAGAATAGATATAGACAGCATGACAGGGGGGGCGGGGGTAGAATACATATAGACAGCATGACAGGGGACGGGGGTAAAATACATATAGACAGCATGACAGGGGTAGAATACATATAGACAGCATGACAGGGGTAGAATACATCTAGACAGCATGACAGGGGGTAGAATACATCTAGACAGCATGACAGGGGTAGAATACATCTAGACAGCATGACAGGGGTAGAATACATCTAGACAGCATGACAGGGGTAGAATACATCTAGACAGCATGACAGGGGTAGAATACATCTAGACAGCATGACAGGGGTAGAATACATCTAGACAGCATGACAGGGGGTAGAATACATCTAGACAGCATGACAGGGGTAGAATACATCTAGACAGCATGACAGGGGGTAGAATACATCTAGACAGCATGACAGGGGTAGAATACATCTAGACAGCATGACAGGGGGTAGAATACATATAGACAGCATGACAGGGGGTAGAATAGATAGACAGCATGGCAGGGGGACAGGGGGTAAAATAGATATAGACAGCATGACAGGGGGACAGGGGGTAGAATAGATATAGACAGCATGACAGGGGGTAGAATACATATAGACACCATGACAGGGGGACAGGGGGTAGAATAGATATAGACAGCATGGCAGGGGGTAGAATAGATAGACAGCATGGCAGGGGACAGGGGGTAGAATAGATAGACAGCATGGCAGGGGGACAGGGGGTAGAATAGATATAGACAGCATGGCAGGGGGACAGGGGAAGAATAGATATAGACAGCATGGCAGGGGACAGGGGAAGAATAGATATAGACAGCATGGCAGGGGGTAGAATAGATAGACAGCATGACAGGGGTAGAATAGATAGACAGCATGGCAGGGGACAGGGGTAAAATAGATATAGACAGCATGACAGGGGACAGGGGTAGAATAGATATAGACAGCATGGCAGGGGACAGGGGTAGAATAGATATAGTAGACAGCATGACAGGGAGTAGAATACATATAGACAGCATGACAGGGGACAGGGGGTAGAATAGATATAGACAGCATGGCAGGGGACAGGGGTAGAATAGATATAGACAGCATGGCAGGGGGACAGGGGGAAGAATAGATATAGACAGCATGGCAGGGGGGGACAGGGGTAGAATAGATAGACAGCATGGCAGGGGGACAGGGGGGAAAATAGATATAGACAGCATGACAGGGGACAGGGGTAGAATAGATATAGACAGCATGACAGGGGTAGAATACATATAGACACCATGACAGGGGACAGGGGTAGAATAGATATAGACAGCATGGCAGGGGACAGGGGTAGAATAGATAGACAGCATGGCAGGGGGACAGGGGGTAGAATAGATATAGACAGCATGGCAGGGGGACAGGGGGTAGAATAGATATAGACAGCATGGCAGGGGGGGGGAAGAATAGATATAGACAGCATGGCAGGGGGACAGGGGTAGAATAGATATAGACAGCATGACAGGGGTAGAATACATATAGACAGCATGACAGGGGTAGAATAGATAGACAGCATGGCAGGGGGACAGGGGTAAAATAGATATAGACAGCATGACAGCATGACAGGGGTAGAATAGATCTAGACAGCATGACAGGGGTAGAATAGATCTAGACAGCATGACAGGGGTAGAATAGATAGACAGCATGACAGGGGGACAGGAGGTAGAATAGATATAGTAGACAGCATGACAGGGAGTAGAATACATATAGACAGCATGACAGGGGACAGGGGTAGAATAGATATAGACAGCATGACAGGGGGTAGAATACATATAGACAGCATGACAGGGGACGGGGGTAGAATACATATAGACAGCATGACAGGGGACAGGGGTAGAACAGATAGACAGCATGACAGGGGGACAGGGTAGAATAGATAAAGACAGCATGGCAGGGGACAGGGGTAGAATAGATAAAGACAGCATGACAGGGGGACAGGGGTAGAATAGATATAGACAGCATGACAGGGGGACAGGGGTAGAATAGATATCGACAGCATGACAGGGGTAGAATAGATATAGTAGACAGAATGACAGGGGTAGAATACATATAGACAGCATGACAGGGGACGGGGGGTAGAATACATATAGACAGCATGGCAGGGGGTAGAATACATATAGACAGCATGACAGGGGGTAGAATACATATAGACAGCATGACAGGGGTAGAATACATCTAGACAGCATGACAGGGGGGGTAGAATACATCTAGACAGCATGACAGGGGTAGAATACATCTAGACAGCATGACAGGGGTAGAATACATCTAGACAGCATGACAGGGGTAGAATACATCTAGACAGCATGACAGGGGTAGAATACATCTAGACAGCATGACAGGGGTAGAATACATCTAGACAGCATGACAGGGGGTAGAATACATCTAGACAGCATGACAGGGGTAGAATACATCTAGACAGCATGACAGGGGTAGAATACATCTAGACAGCATGACAGGGGTAGAATACATCTAGACAGCATGACAGGGGGTAGAATACATCTAGACAGCATGACAGGGGTAGAATACATCTAGACAGCATGACAGGGGTAGAATACATCTAGACAGCATGACAGGGGTAGAATACATCTAGACAGCATGACAGGGGGGTAGAATACATCTAGACAGCATGACAGGGGTAGAATACATCTAGACAGCATGACAGGGGTAGAATCCATCTAGACAGCATGACAGGGGTAGAATACATCTAGACAGCATGACAGGGGGTAGAATACATCTAGACAGCATGACAGGGGTAGAATACATCTAGACAGCATGACAGGGGTAGAATACATCTAGACAGCATGACAGGGGTAGAATACATCTAGACAGCATGACAGGGGGTAGAATACATATAGACAGCATGACAGGGGTAGAATACATATAGACAGCATGACAGGGGGTAGAATACATATAGACAGCATGACAGGGGGTAGAATACATATAGACAGCATGACAGGGGACAGGGGTAGAATAGATATAGACAGCATGACAGGGGTAGAATACATATAGACAGCATGACAGGGGGTAGAATAGATAGACAGCATGGCAGGGGGACAGGGGGTAGAATAGATAGACAGCATGGCAGGGGGCCAGGGGGTAGAATACATATAGACAGCATGACAGGGGGCCAGGGGGTAGAATACATATAGACAGCATGACAGGGGGACAGGGGGTAGAATACATATAGACAGCATGACAGGGGTAGAATAGATAGACAGCATGGCAGGGGGACAAGGGGTAGAATATATATAGACAGCATGGCAGGGGGTAGAACAGATAGACAGCATGACAGGGGGTAGAATACATATAGACAGCATGACAGGGGGACAAGGGGTAGAATAGATATAGACAGCATGACAGGGGGACAGGGGGTAGAATACATATAGACAGCATGACAGGGGACATGGGGGTAGAATACATATAGACAGCATGACAGGGGCCAGGGGTAGAATACATATAGACAGCATGACAGGGGTAGAATACATATAGACAGCATGACAGGGGGTAGAATACATATAGACAGCATGACAGGGGGTAGAATACATATAGACAGCATGACAGGGGTAGAATACATATAGACAGCATGACAGGGGGTAGAATACATATAGACAGCATGACAGGGGTAGAATACATATAGACAGCATGACAGGGGTAGAATACATATAGACAGCATGACAGGGGGGGACAGCGCAGGGGGGTAGAATACATATAGACAGCATGACAGGGGCCAGGGGTAGAATACATATAGACAGCATGACAGGGGGACAGGGGTAGAATAGATATAGACAGCATGACAGGGGGACAGGGGGTAGAATACATATAGACAGCATGACCCCCACAGACACTTTGAGATATCAGCTGATGTACGAAGGGCTATATAAATAAATTTGATTTGATTTGACAGGGGGACAAGGGGTAGAATATATATAGACAGCATGACAGGGGGTAGAATACATCTAGACAGCATGACAGGGGGTAGAATACATCTAGACAGCATGACAGGGGGTAGAATACATCTAGACAGCATGACAGGGGGTAGAATACATCTAGACAGCATGACAGGGGGTAGAATACATCTAGACAGCATGACAGGGGGACAGGGGGTAGAATACATATAGACAGCATGACAGGGGGACAGGGGGTAGAATAGATATAGACAGCATGACAGGGGGTCCTTGAGTTACTCAGCCCTCACAGAGAACCGTGTGTGTGTGTGTGTGTGTGTGTGTGTGTGTGTGTGTGTGTGTGTGTGTGTACAGACAATATGGACGTGCATGCATTGCATATCTAAACTGTTTTCCTGCATGTCAACGCTAATGTTACAGTGGCAACAACTTCTGTGGCAACAACTTGTCCAAGACAAGACCGACCAAAACACATAAAGGTCAGAGAATCCAATTTAGAATCACATTGAGATGAATAGTGTGTGTGTGTGTGTGTGTGGTGTGTGTGTGTGACCGTGAGTTTGGAAAGGCCAGGCCTATATAGAGTAGCAGTGGGCATAACATCACATAGTCACCAGTATTTTGGGGAAACAGTTGGAGACATCGCGATACCCCAGTTGTCTGGCTTGTGGTTTCCACTAGGACTGTCACATGCAAGTCTGTTCGGTGAACCTCTAGTGTTAAATTACCCACCGTCCTCTCTGCCCAGGGCCAATCCACCGATCACACGTCAGAATCATAGAAACACCATATCTACCTGCTTAAAAACCAAAACCCTGAGATGAGAACTAGAAGTGTGGCTTATGGAAAGTGAGAAAACCAATACCGAGACAAACTAGAGAGAGAAAGGCCTAAATTAGGGAAGTGTCAATGTTTTAGCAACAGCCACAAATCTGAGGTCAAGAGTTTAAAACCACCACTGTGGGACAGACGAGACCGATGTGTGTGAGGGGTGAACAGTTACACAACACTCAAACACACGATCCCTTACACTCTAGTGGAAGAGCCAGACTAAACACTGTCAAAATGTGCTTGATGCTACGTCTCCAATAGTTAACAAATACGGTAGAGCTACATCGCAATCAGACATTCGTTGATCTACCCTCACCACTATTAACCCCTGCAATGATTATCCAGAACTCTAAGAACGTCTGAACTTCTGATTTATAGAGCTGACGAAAGACTTATCAAAAATAAATCCGATCTGTGCGCAGACCAAACTCTCACATCAGTCATTTCTGAAGTGGGTGTGACTGTTTGTTGTTGGAGGGGGGAGGGGGGTAGCTTGTCCTGGGCCTCATTACTTACACTGACATGCATGAGATAATAGTACTCGAGTATGAAACAGCCAAAAGGTACACTCATACAGGAGTACTGTAAAACACACATGAAAGAATGAAGCGTGATGTGATTACCTCAGCTAACCTCGCTCGGCTTGATTGCCTGTAAGTGCAAGACTCGGCTAAGGAGGGGTTTGAATCCACTACCAAGATGAGATTATCAAAGGAAATAGCCAAGGTCAGAGGTCAGAAGCGCACAAACACAGGCGCACACACACTTTGTCTCTTGACAGGCGGATGCACATTGAGTGAATGAGCAGAGCAGTGTGTGCAAAAGACTGGAGGCCAAGAGGTCAGGGCCTCTAACGGGGGTCTGTTTCAAAGCCCCTCCACCGGAATAGGAAATGTTTACTGCTGTGTGTGTGTGTGTGTGTGTGTGTGTGTGTGTGTGTGTGTGTGTGTGTGTGTGTGTGTGTGTGTGTGTGTGTGTGTGTGTGTGTGTGTGTGTGTGTGTCCACATAAAACTCCAAAATAACCAAGGACTTGAGAGTGACTCATTGGCCAAAGAAGGCATGGAGATGTCAGACTACTGTACGAGCTTGGGAAAGAGAGAACGAACAAACGAAAAATGGGAAAGTGAGAGATGAGAGAACGAAAGGAGGGAAGAAAGAAGAGGAGATAAAGGAAAGGTGGAGAGGGGGTAGAGAGAAACACAAAAGGTTGGTCCGATGTGGCTCAGTTGGTAGAGCATGGAGCTTGCAATGCCAGGGTTGTGGGTTCAATTCCCACGGGGGACAAGTATGAAAATGTAGGCACTCACAACTGTAAGGCTCTCTGGATAAGAGCGTCAGCTAAATGACTAAAACGTAAATGATTTTATAAGGCTCTGCACTCTAATGGCCGGTTGTGAATAGGGTTGCACATTTTGGGGAATATTCAGAGGTGGAAACTTTGTGGGAATTAATGGAAATATATGTAAATTAATATTAATACCATTTAAAAATGTACATGTTTTTTTTCATTGGATACATTTACCTTATCATAAAGTAGACATAATTGCAAATTAAATCCTTCCAATAGAAATAAAAAACAATTTAGTTACAGATTGAACTTTAATTAAATTAGTTGACTCTCCACATGGGATGATTTCACTGAACAACAAAAGGGAACATTGAATGATCCATCGCAATCTCCCAAAAACATTTTCAACATACATCTGGAAAATGATAGTCTAAAAACTAAAGCTTTGGTTGTCTTCCTCTCAGGCTTCCATGTCTTCTCCCTGGACCTCCTCAATGTCTTCCTCTCAGGCTTCCATGTCTTCTCCCTGGAGGCCTCATCGTCACTGTCACTTTCCAACCTTGTTGAGGACGGCTCATTGTCAGGCTCAAAAACCCTCAAATTTGCCCGGATGCTGAGATATGTTGGCACGACTGCCATATTGCATCTCTATCCCAAAGCCCTTGCTTGGAAGTGTACTTCGCCATACTGCCAAGAACCTTGCCCTCATCCAGGCCAAGGTGGCGAGACACAGTAGTGATGACACCATAGGCCTTGTTGATCTCTGCACCAGACAGGATGCTCTTGCCAGCATACTTGAAGTCCAACATGTACGCCGCGGGTTGTAGAAGTCTTCACGCTTTATGATGCACTTCAGAACTGCAGTTTCCTCTGCTTGGAGCAACAGTGAAGTGGGCAGGGCAATACGCATTTCTTCTCTTACATCTGTAAGCAGAGTGAACATCAGACAGGATGGCATTGTCTCCCTCAATCCGTGCAATGGCTACTGCTATAGGTTTCAGGAGTTTCAGGCTGCTTACCACTCTCTCCCAAAATACATCATCCAGGAGGATCCTCTTGATGGGGCTGTACATATAAATCGGGAGAATGTGATATGGCCATTTCTTGGAGAGACTCCTTCCCCTCCAGGAGACTGTCAAACATGACACCACCACCCCAACTGGTGTTGCTGGGCAGCTTCAATGTGGTGCTCTTATTCTTCTCACTTTGCTTGTTGAGGAAGATTGCTGCTATAACTTGATGACCCTTCACATACCTAACCATTTCATTAGCTCTCTCGTAAAGTGTATCCATTGTTTTCAGTGCCATGATGTCCTTGAGGAGCAGATTCAATGCATGAGCAGCACAGCCAATGGGTGTGATGATGTGAGGGTAGGACTCCATCATTTTAGACCAAGCAGCCTTCATGTTCGCAGCATTGTCTGTCACCAGTGCAAATACCTTCTGAGGTCATTGACTGCCTTCAGCTCATCTGCAATGTAGAGAGCAGTGTGTCTGTGCTCTTGTGGAATACTGGTTAGGGGGTGGAGATGATGTAGTTAATTATTCCTTGCCCACGAACATTCGACCACCCATCAGAGATGATTGCAATACAGTCTGCTTTCTCTATGATTTGCTTGACCTTCACCAGCAAATGAGTAGATAAAGCGTGTCTGGTTGGAGGGGTGTGTGCTGGGTGAAGAACATTCAGAAATGTCTTCCAATACACATTGCCTGTGAGCATCAGAGGTGATCAGTTGCATACACAGCTCGAGCAAGACATTCATCAGCATTTCTGACTACGTTCCTCAATTGAGTAAAAAAAAAAAATGATTCCAGGAGGACCATGAGCTGTTGCTAGCGATAAGGTGTCTGATTCATCATTTTCATCTCGAATAGAAGTAGAGGGGCTTTTGCCAGAGGTTGCTCGTTGTGAGCGCTGAGGGAACTTTATGCACTTGGCCAGATGATTCTGCATCTTTGTTGCATTCTTCACATATGATTTGGCACAGTATTTGCAAATGTACACAGCTTTTCCTTCTACACGAGCTGCAGTGAAATGTCTCCATACATCAGATTGAGCCCGTGGCATTTTCCTGTAAAGATTGTATTTTTTTTGTGTAAAAAAACAAATACGATTTTATGTAGAGATAAATAGTTAAGCAGCTAGATTAAACAACTCCTTTGTAAGATGAATGTTTTAAAATGAAACATGTATGGAAATAGGTGAATTAACACTTCTCAGTTAGCAGGCTCAAGCAAGCTAAAACCCATATGGTAGCAAAAAAATAACTAGCAGAAATTGTTAACAACACACTTTGCGGTAGGCTGCTATTTACTAGTTAACAAATAAATCATGTATGTCGTATAAAATCTATCCACCCCACCCAGTATTGTAATCAAAACTTACCAGAAAGCATGTGGTCCTTGGCTCAGACAGTGTAGTAGTGTGGGCTCAATAGCATCTCATTAGTGTGCAAGATTTTGAGAATCAGCTATACATGTGATGGAAGAATGCACTGTGCATGCAGAGGGTTGCAATTCCATTGAATTGGGGATAGTTTAAATATACAATAAATATAATTGCCTTAAGTGTATCCCATAAAAAAAGGTTCACTGTTATAAGCTAACTTTTTTGATGAATTTAAGCAAAGTTCATGGAAAATTTCAGGAAATGTCCCGACCCTTTGTAACCCTAGTTGAGAATGACCCGCTTCATACAGAGACCAGAATCTCACACGAGAACCCCCCCCTGCACACACAAATTGTTCATTGTGGCCACTGACCAAAGTCATGAAGGTCCCTGCTATTCGCACTTCCAATTCCAACATTATCAGTCCATTGTCTTCCTTTCCATTCTTTTATTTTCCCCTCGTTCCCTATCTCCCTCCCCCTATAGGCCGCTAAATTGCTTGAGTCTACAGCATCATGTAGGATAGGGAGTCTGCCAACAAGGTCACCCTGACATACAAGACCACACACACACACACACACACACACACAAGCCTACATCCATTAACTGAAAAACACTCCTAGCCCATGGGGAAAGACCGTGCTCACATGAACACTGTGTATGCACATTCAAAAACGCACACACGACATGAAGCGCTGCAGTAAAAACTATTTGCCTACATTTTATCTATTCAAACCTTAAGGTTTGGAGAAATATCCCCCGTGCTCCATATTTTGTTTCTCAATGTCGTCTTCCGTTCCCATCTTTAAATAACCCACAGGAAACATGATAATGACGGCAGCCTGAGGAAGAGGTGGATGAGAGGGAGGAAGAGGATGACAGACAGCAACATGATTTAACTGGCCTTGGCATGTCTTGTCAGTACAGCTATAAAAAAATAAATATCATAAAAGGGAAGTCACTCTTTCCCCGTCCTTCTGTTTCTCTGTCGGTCTGCCTTCCGCTCACCCATGTTCTCTCTGCTGGCATCCCTCCATCCCTCTCCATCTTCTACCCGTCTCAACCTCGGCTTTTTCCCTGCCTCTTCCTCCTTCCTGCGCTGCGGTCTGCATAACTGTGGATCAAACTAGCCCTTGAGATACCAGTCTCCAAATACAGTAGACTAATAGCAATGTGGAGACACACGGAGGCAAACCTAAGCAATACGGTTCAAAGAGAAATCGCAACAATGTATTAATGGGCCACACGGCTGGTCGTGTTCCATTCCGTATACTTCTCCTGAGCACGCCAATTGTGCGCACAAGTATATACTTAATGGAATACATTCTATTGGTGTCCAGTCCAGTCACCAGCTGTGTGGCCCTGACGCATCATCACAGGGCGCCCCCACAGTTCCGCAGTGAACCCGCGACCCCTTCATCGCTGCTATAAGCACAAACACTTCCTGTAGAGGAATCTGAGCCAGCCAGAGACTTTCCCTGCTCCATACTGTTCTATTCAATACGCCTGCTTGCAAGATAGGAAAAACTGAGAAAAGGGGGAGAACAGGATCTGATGGCGTGGGAGGGCCAGAGAGTTTGATACAACAGGGGTTATAGAGTTCAGTTGAATCCCACTAGTACAGTAGGATAGTGTGTTGTGTGTAGCCTGTGGCATAGTATAATGGAGTATGTTTTAGAGATTGAGTAGCACAAAAACTAAGGCTAATTTTCACAAAGCCTCAATTTCTCTCTCCAGGTTCATTCAAGGTCCCTGTAATACCACATTCTACAGTTAGGGGGCAACATGGTTCTATTTACAGAGAGTACACAGGCCTAAACCCACAGTGACAGAAAATAAATTCAGCAGTTAGGCCCATTTGCTCTTATCTCAGTTCTCCCTCTTCTCAGTAAACTGCAGCCATTACGGGCAACACTAAACAAACTGCAACAGGATCAGTTGTAAAAAAAACCTAAAAAAGGTACAGAGAGCTAACATGAAGCCAATCCAAATGGCGTCACGAGGTAAACATATAGGTCTACGCGTCACACTCTCTAACAGCAGATGCACAGAGAGAGATAGGGAGGGAGTCTGGAGCCTAGCACACAGCCTGCTGCTCATAGAACACACTTCTTTTCAGACAGTGAGAGGTTAAAATCCCTCGGTCAACCAGGCAGAAGCACTCCCAGACAGAGTGGAAGTCTGCATCATTAGAGCATGCCTAATCACACACAAGAGCTAATGAAGGCAGGGGGTTGGTGTTAATACCATCTGTGACATGTCGGAGAGAGATACTGTAGCCGACGGTTCAGGAAACAAAACCTCCGTGACATGAACGGTGTCGTGTGCGTCGTTACTTGAATTGTCTGTGACACCGTTCAATTTACATAGAGGCCTAATTTCAAAAAGGGGAGTTTGCCGAACACTCTGTGTGGCATAGTGTGACATCCACGGCCCGCAATCAAGGCAACAGGGAGGCATTTACAAACCAGCCATGCAGAGTGGGATGATGGCGGGAGCACAGGCTCCCTACACCGGTCGTCCAGTGAGACACAGGTGCTGTTAAGAGATGACAGCAGGAGATATGGGCCCCCCGATAACATGTCGTTGGAACTCTGGGTTGGGGGTCAGGGTTCGGCTGAAGAGGGTACACTTGGGTGACAAATGAATAGATTGATCTACTCTGAGGAGTGTTACCCCTAGGAATACTGATCTAAGTTCCGTGTTGAGGTTTGAGGTCCTAATGGTTCAGGTTAGGGGAGGGTAATATGATCCTAGATCAGTGATTGTGACTAAGGGCAACTTCTACCTGGTTACAGCGGTAGAGATTACAGAGAGTATGAGAAAGGCTTTGATATGGATTTCAGGTCATGTCAAAAATTAATTTCTGAAATATTACACTCAGAGAAAGCTCTCCTATTCATTGTTCATGCAAAACGAGAGTACAGCTGTTAAAAGCCCCTGAATAGACTGATTTGTTGACGGACACAGCCACCATGAGTGAGGACGAGGGGCGCCGGAGGAAAGGGCATGGGGACGGACACGAGAGAGACGCCAGGACACAGAGCGATAATACACCAGTGGTGAGACTGGCGTGAGGAACACCCGTCTGGTCACTAGGCTACAGAACAAGGCACCACAGACCCTGACAACAAGTAGGCCCGTTCACATTGAGAACACAGCTACGCTCACGTCACACACATCAATACCGTCGGCAAGGACACAGAGGGACTGAGGGAGAGAGAGGTGGTGAGTGACAAACATTTCTTAGCAAGGGCAGAGAGAGAAAGGTAGAGAGGGGTCACACACACACACACACACACACACGGTGGCCTTGTTTACAGGAAACAGCCCTGCAGTTTGACTGTGCTCTCCAGGGCATGCAGCTCATCCAGCTCAGTAAAGGGAACAAAAATAATCTCATGAAGAAACCCAGTAGACCATTATAGGCCTCACCTGGAGGTCGAGCCAGCAGGAAAACTAAGGTCATGTTCATTAAAAGGCACCAACGTTTTAAAACACTTTGCAAATTAAAGTGAAAGCGGGTAACCTCATTGGACAAGCCCAAGACGTCCCCCTCTCCCTGTTTGTCTGTTTTCGTACATTCGGTGCCTGATGAACGGGACCAGGTCTACTGCCCTGCTGCCTGTCAACTAGATGACCTCAGGAGGCCAAGTCATTACAGAGTGTGTACAGTGTCATAACAGGGGGCCCCATCTGACAGAACTGTGTCAAAATAGGAGAGACCTCAACAGTGCACCCACATGCCCCATTAGGTTGACCGTACGCCGCCTGACAGTGCCTGGGCAGGCAGGCACCAGTGGAGAGACTCTGCCATTTCACCAGTGTACAAACATAGATGAGCCAGGTACACTTTACCTGGGTTGTCTACTTGCATCGACTTTGCTGATTACTTCTGTACTGAGGAAACATGTACTTACTACGACTGCGATATGTGGTTGTCTCACCTAGCTATCTTAAGATGAATGCGTAGACTGAAAAGATTTGGCATGGGTCCTCAGATGCTCAAAATGTTCTAAGGCGTCACCATCGAGAGCATCTTATCTACAAAATGGCTTCCAACACTCTACTCAGCAAACTGGATGCAGTCTATCACAGTGCCATCCGTTTTGTCACTAAAGCACCTTATACCACCCACCACTGCGACTTGTATGCTCTAGTCGGCTGGCCCTCACTACATATTCGTCGCCAGACCCACTGGCTCCAGGTCATCTACAAGTCCATGCTAGGTAAAGCTCCGCCTTATCTCAGTTCACTGGTCACGATGGCAACACCCATCCGTAGCACGCGCTCCAGCAGGTGTATCTCACTGATCATCCCTAAAGCCAACACCTCATTTGTTCCAGTACTCTGCTGCCTGTGACTGGAACGAATTGCAAAATCGCTGAAGTTGGAGACTTTTATCTCCTCTCCAACTTCAAACATCAGCTATCCGAGCAGCTAACCGATCGCTGCAGCTGTACATAGTCTATAGGTAAATAGCTCACCCTTTTTCACCTACCTCATTCCCATACTGTTTTTATACTGTTTTTATTTATTTACTTTTCTGCTCTTTTGCACACCAATATCTCTACCTGTACATGCCCATCTGATCTTGTATCACTCCAGTGTTAATCTGCAAAATTGTATTATTCGCCTACCTCCTCATGCCTTTTGCACACATTGTATATAGACTGCCCATTTTTTTCTACTGTGTTATTGACTTGCTAATTGTTTACTCCATGTGTAACTCTGTGTTGTCTGTTCACACTGCTATGCTTTATCTTGGCCAGGTCGCAGTTGCAAATGAGAACTTGTTCTCAACTAGCCTACCTGGTTAAATAAAGGTGAAATAAAAAAATAAAAAAAATAAAATTAAAAATCTTGACGGGTTGCATCATTGCCTGGTACGGCAACTGGTCGGCCTCTGACTGCAAGGCACTACAGAGGGTAGTGCGTACAGCCCAGTAAATGACTGGGGCCAAGCTTCCTGTCATCCAGGACCTCTGTACCAGGCGGTGTCAGAGGAAGCCCCTACAAATCGTCAAAGACTCCAGCCACCCCGGTCATAGACTGTTCTCTGTGCCACCGCACGGCAAGCGGTATCACAGCTTCTAACCCCAAGCCATAAGACTCCTGAACATCTAATCAAATGGCCCAGACTATATGCATTGCTGCCCCCCCCCCCTCTATTTTACGCTACTGCGTCTCTGTTATTATCTATGCATAGTCACTTTAATAACTTCACCTACATGCACATATTACCTCAATACCGGTGCCCCCACACATTGACTCTGTACTGGTACCCCCTGTATATAGCCTCGCTATTTTACTGCTGCTCTTTAATTATTTGTTACTTTTATTTGTTACTTTTTTGGGGTGGTATTTGTTCTTAAAACTGCATTGTTGGTTAAGGGCTTGTAAGTAAGCATTTCACTGTAAGGTCTACCTACACCTGTTGTATTCGGAGCATTTGACAAATACAATTTGATTTAACTGAGTCACTCTGGATAAAAGAGTCGGCTAAATAACTAAAATGTCAATGTAAAAAGTGTTCATTAGGGCACAGCACAGCAAAATGGTTTCAAACATTTTGCAACGGGAAAGGAAAACAAGCGTTTCTTATTGGATAAGTACAGGTAGTAAGTACTCCTTCCCCCTGGGATATAACCACGCTGCCCCTGTTGACCTGACTCTCTCTCACTCCCCCATTGACTCCTATGGTGCCGTCTCAAAAATATGGGAAGAGGATTCCCTCCTCTCCTCAGGGCAAGGGTCATGTTAGTGTCGTGATGGTGGTGTGCGTCAGTCCTTGTTAGTGTGTGTGTGTGTGTGTGTGTGTGTGTGTAGTATTAGATATTTAAAAACGGGAACCTGAGTGAACAAATAATACAACGTACTTATTTATTTTATTTCATAAACAAAGTTATGCAACACCCAATGGTACTGGGTGAAAAAGTAATTGCCCCCTTACACTCAATAACTTGTCGTGTCACTGTAACGGATGTGAAACGGCTAGCTTAGTTAGCGGTGCGCGCTAAATAGCGTTTCAATCGGTTACGTCACTTGCTCTGAGACCTTGAAGTAGTAGTTCCCCTTGCTCTGCAAGGGCCGCGGCTTTTGTGGAGCGATGGGTAACGATGCTTCGTGGGTGACTGTTGTTGATGTGTGCAGAAGGTCCCTGGTTCGCACCCGGGTATGGGCGAGGGGACGGTTTAAAATTATTCTGTTACATCACCTTTTACAGGAAGTCTTGGGTTGGAGTCATTGCAGCCGAAGGTGGCACGACCAGTTACTGAGTGTAAGGGGGAAATGACTAGTTTACAGAGGGGCAACGGTGCTGCATAACTATGTTAAATAAGTATACTTTTATTTAGGTTATTTGTTCACCCAGGTTCCCTTTATAGAATATTCAGTTTTCATTAAAGATCTGACAACATTCAGTATCAAAAATATGCAAAACTAGAGAAAAATCAGTGAAGGGGGCTAATACTTCCTCACTGCACTGTGGCTCAGGCTCAGAGACGGTACATTTCCTCTGCAGGTCTAATACAGCAGCAGTACCTCTATCCCACTGCTGCCTACTGCAGTAGCACCGTCACTGGGGACAGGAGGGAGGAGGAGAGGAGAGGAGAGGAGAGGAGAGGAGAGGAGAGGGGAGAGGAGAGAGAGAGAGGAGAGGAGAGAGAGAGGAGGGAGGAGAGGAGGGAGGAGAGGAGGGAGGAGAGGAGAGGAGGGAGGAGAGGAGGAGGGAGGAGAGGAGGAGGGAGGAGTGGAGGAGGGAGGAGAGGAGGGAGGAGAGGAGGGAGGAGAGGAGAGAGGAGGAGAGAGGAGGAGGGAGGAGGGAGGAGAGGAGAGGGCCTCTATGGATGGTGGGAATGGGGGGAGGAAACAGAGGAAAACGGAGCTGTTGGACCCTTATCCAACCCCCTTTGGTTTTAGAACCCTCACTTATCACAGGTTAATGAGCGGGGGTGGGGGGGGGCGAGACCGAGCGAGGGAGACAGAGTGACAGACCACTACAGAGGGCAGGAGGTGGTTAAGAGGGTACAAGGGGTGTGTGAGAGTGAGAGGGAGAAATAAACAGAATTAAGGGCCGTGAGAAGAAAACACTTGGTCAGCGGATGGAAAAAGACGAAGGGGAGAAAAAAAAAAACAAGGCAATAAAATGAGGAGTGGAATGGGGAGTATACAAAAACACAGGGTGACACTGGAGATAACCAAGGTAACACAGGCTCTCATTTTAACCCAGCTGTTCCCTGTCACCATGGTTACTCTACAATTAGGCCCCGCCCTTTCTTGTCAGGCACTTGACCTGACCTCATAAAAGTTGCAATTATGGCCCATCAGGTCCTCAGGGGCGTTTACTACAATGCCTGCTGAGAGATGGGTGGAATTCAGAGCATTTGCAGAGTTAGTTAGCATTAGATGAGAGCTAGCTAGGAGCTTACCATTGTTATGATGTGTGGGAGTCAGAGAGCAGAGACCATTGTATTGGGTGTACTCAGTGTCGTCGCAGTCATGCAAAACACAGAGCGATGGGAAAGGACTAACAAGATTGACCCTCCAACTGGGAGACAGGGGAAGAAGTGTGTGAGAAAAGTGTTTGCGAGTAGTAGTATATATATTTTAAACCTGCATATTTAGTTCATATTGCCTGCTAACATGACTTTCTTTTAACTAGGGAAATTGTGTCACATCTCTTGCGTTCTGTGCAACAGAGTCAGGGTATATGCAGCAGTTTGGGCCACCTGGCTCGTTGCGAACTGTGAAGATTATTCCTTCCTAACAAAGAAAGCCAACTTCGCCAAACGGGGGATGATTTAACAAAAGCGCATTTGTGAAAAAAGCACAATCGTTGCACGAATATACCAAACCATAAACAATCCATGCCTTTCTTAAAATCAATACACAGAAGTATATTTTTAAACCTGCATATTTAGTTAAAAAATAAATTCATGTTAGCAGGCAATATTAAACTAGGCAAATTGTGTCACTTCTCTTGCGTTCATGGCACGCAGAGTCAGGGTATATGCAACAGTTTGGGCCGCCTGGATCGTTGCAAACTAATTTGCCAGAATTGTACAGAATTATGACATAACATTGGAGGTTGTGCAAAGTAACAGCAATATTTAGACTGATAGATGCCACCCGTTCAATAAAATACAGAAAAGGTTCCGCATTTCACTGAAAGAATAAACGTTTTGCTTTCGAAATGATAGTTTCCGGATTTGACCATATTAAATGACCTACGGCTCATATTTCTGTGTGTTAATTATAATTAAGTCTATGATTTGATAGAGCAGTCTGACTGAGCGGTGGTAGGCAGCAGCAGGCTCGTAAGCATTCATTCAAACAGCATTTTCCTGCGTTTGCCAGCAGCTCTTCACAATGCTTGAAGCATTGCAATGTTTATGACTTCAAGCCTATCAACTGCTGAGATTAGGCTGGCAATACTAAAATACCTATTAGAACATCCAATAGTGAAAGGTATATGAAATACAAATGGTATAAAGGGAAATAGTCCTATAATAACTACAACCTAAAATGTATTACCTGGGAATATTGAAGACTCATGTTAAAAGGAACCACCAGTTTTCATATGTTCTGAGCAAGGAACTTAAAGTTAGCTCTTTTTACATTGCACATATTGCACTTTTATTTTCTTCTCCAAGAAGAAAGTATTATTTAAACCAAATTGAACATATTTGAGGACTAAATTGATTTTATTGATGTATTGTATTAAGTTAAAATAAAAGTGTTCATTCAGTACGGTTGTAATTGTCATGATTACCAATATATAAAATCGGCCGATTAATCAGTATTGCCTTTTTTTGGTCCTCCAATAAATCGGTATTGAAGAAAATCATAATCGGTCGACCTCTAGTATTAACATGTGCAGTTGGGTGTGTGTGTGTGTGTGTGTGTGTGTGTGTGTGTGTGTGTGTGTGTGTGTGTGTGTGTGTGTGTGTGTGTGTGTCCAAGAGATCTCCTACAACCTCCGATGACCCTGTGTCGCCTTCCCGCCACATGGTCGTTTTCACGATCTTCACACACCAAAACACCAAGTAGTTTCCCTAAGAGACGGAACGTCCCATTGGCTAAGTGAAGGAACGGAAGACTAAAACGGCTGGGGTGGTCTTGGAGGGGAGGATAAAGAAAGAGGGAGGAGGAGTGGAGAGGCGGATCAAGAATAAAGAAAGGGATTCTGTCCCACACAGTTATGCGGAAAATGATCAAATTGGCGAGCTAATTACCGCGCTGAGTCAGGTACGTTAAGGAGAGGTGGTACCGTTTTAAGGAGCTTGTTGTGGCACATTGAGGGTTTTAGTTCTGAACCAGTCCAGCTAGAGGATCCGGTGGGGCTGGGCTTTGTGAGTGAGTGAGTGAGCGCGAGAGAGCGCGAGAGTGCGCGAGAGAGAGCGCGAGAGAGAGCGCGAGAGAGAGCGCGAGAGAGAGCGCGAGAGAGAGCGCGAGAGAGAGCGCGAGAGAGAGCGCGAGAGAGAGCGCGAGAGAGAGCGCGCGAGAGAGAGCGCGAGAGAGAGCGTAGAGAGAGCGAGAGAGAGAGACAGAGAGAGAGAGAGACGAGAGAGAGACGAGAGAGAGAGAGAGAGAGAGAGAGAGAGAGAGAGAGAGAGAGAGCGAGAGAGACAGAGAGAGACAGAGAGACAGAGAGACAGAGAGACGAGAGAGACAGAGAGACAGAGAGAGAGAGAGCAGAGAGACAGAGAGACAGAGAGACAGAGAGCGAGAGAGAGCGAGAGAGAGGGAGAGAGCGAGAGAGAGCGAGAGAGAGCAGAGAGAGCAGCGAGCGACAGAGAGACAGAGAGACAGAGAGACAGAGAGACAGAGAGACAGAGAGACAGAGAGACAGAGAGACAGAGAGACAGAGAGACAGAGAGACAGAGAGACAGAGAGAGATAAGGGATTGGGGGAAGAGGAGAGAAACAAACAGGAGGCCACTCCATCCTCTATCTATCCTATGGCTTGATAACGAGAGGGCTCGGATTCTGCAGCCTCGCTCACGAAGCAAACATTACAAGCCTGCACGAAACACAAATGCACTGGACACAAACACACAACCACCAACAGATATATAGTATACTCATTAACTGGACAGAGGACACACACATAGACACTCACACACTGTATTCCTGCTATATTCAAGCACTGCTGTGCAAGCAGCACACACTCAGATATGCTGTCACACCAATACTGAGAGAAATCCCTATTTTCCAATTGCGGCCTCGCCAACATATCCAAGTTTAATATCATTATAATATTCGTCCCCAATTTTGCACCGCCCTATAGGACTCCCAATCACGGCCGGTTGGGATACAGCTTGGATTCGAACCAGGGTGTCTGTAGTGGAAGCTCTTGCACTCAGATGCAGTGCTTTAGACCGCTTGGAAGCTGATGTACCACACCTGCTCTAAAGATCTGTTGAAAAGGGTCTTAATCCACACGCTTTCTCTATCCCCTCTCTTTCCCTCTTACACACACTTCCTCTGTCAGTATCCCTCCCTAGATCTGAAAGCCTATAAATTGTGGCTGGTATCAAACTGTGATAACACTACGTTTCGCACGCTGCCGTTTGCATAGAAACAGGAAGAAAACAGGAAACTGCCTTCCACAAGGCCAGGAACACAGTGTTCCTACAGGGTAAAAGTCAAATCACCACAGCATAGCAAAACACTTTGCAACGGAAAACGAAAACCAGTGTTTCTTATTGGACAGGTTACGGTAGTCCGTCTCGGTTTCAATTTGTTTTGTTCCGTTTGGTGCCTAGTGTATACGGCCCAGTTAATTTAAAACCAAGGTTCTGTTCAAATAGTTCCAATGTGTCCTATCCTTCCTTAGTCCCTTTCTTGAAGCTCCAGAAAAGAAAAAGACGGTCGGTTTTTAAACCACAAATGCCACTTGTAACCAGTAACTAAATTAACTACACTCTAAACCGACCCTTGACCCTTATCCTATATTCCGAACACAAATGAGTAAGTAACCTACATCATTGGTTGTGAAGCATGGCCATGTAGGCTTCAGAATACAGGCTAGAAGGTAGAAGCATGCCTAGCAGGCCTAGCTACCTAAACAAAGTGACATAGGTCTTGTAGCAGGAACGTACTGAAGCTAGCCAAGGAATTGTTGTTGCTATGGTCCTTTAAGAGAAGTGTTATTGTTGAACAACATCGCCCTTGGATCCCTTTCAGTTCATTGTTCTATGACACACTTTGTGTATCACCATTACCACAGGTGACACATACATTAACTGTACAGCAGGTCAACGTTTGACAAGGTGTTTTATGGGTCATAATGGGTCTTTAATTCAGGAATTTTGAGATGATCATCTGTCAGTGACTCAGCGGTGGACAGAATGTGTGTGTGTGTGTGTGTGTGTGTGTGTGTGTGTGTGCATCATCTGTGTCAGCATGGACAGAATGATGTATTGTCCTCAGATCGATAAAGCAATGGCCTTCAGGTCAATAAAACAAATCGAAGAGGATTTGGGATCGCATTGAATCAGACGGCATTCAGCTGCACCGAATTGCATTTAACTAAACTGCATTCTGTACACTGACTGGGCATTGGACTCAAACAGAAGATAAGTCAACAAAACCGACCCACAATGAAAAAGGGGAGTTATATCGACTTACGCTGAAAAATGCTAAAATTAAAACAAGATCATGTTAACTATAGATTTAAACTAACTTGAGCTGCGTCACATCGACAAGTAACTTTTATATGCAAAGGCATGTGGACACGCCTTCAAACTAGTGGATTTGGCCATTTCTGCACACCGTTGCTGACAGTTATGTGAAATTAGAGTACACAGCCATGCAATCTCCAGACAAACATTGGTAGTAGAATGGCCTTACTGAAGAGCTCAAATCAAAGTGGCACCGTCAAAGGATGCCACCTTTCGAAAAAGTCAGTTTGTCAAATTTCTGCCCTGGTCAACTGTAAGTGCTGTTATTGTGAAGTGGAACTGTCTAGGAGCAACAACAGCTCAGCCGCAAAGTGGTAGGCCACACAAACTCACAGAACGGGACCGCAGAGTGCTGAAGCGAGTAAAAATAGTCTGTCCTCGGTTGCAACACTCACTACCGAGTTCCAAACTGCCTTTGGAAGCACTGTCAGCACAATAACTGTTCGTATGGAGTGTCATGAAGCAGGTTTCCATAGCCGAGCAGCCGCACACAACCATAAAATCACCAAGCATCGGCTGGAGTGGTGTAAAGCTCGCCGCCATTGGTCTCTGAAGCAGTGGAAACTCATTCTCTGGAGTGATGAATCACACTTCAACATCTGGCAGTCCGATGGACGAATCTGGGTTTTGCGGATACCAGGAGAACGCTTCCTACCCCAATGCACAGTGCCAACTGTAAAGTTTGGTGGAGGAGGAATAATGGTCTGGGGATGTTTTTCATGGTTCAGGCTCGTCCCCTTAATTCCAGTGAAAGGAAATCTGAACGCTACAGCATACAATGACATTCTAGACAATTCAATGCTTCCAACTGTGTGGCAACAGTTTGGGGAAGGCCATTTCCTGTTTCAGCATGATAATGCCCCCGTGCACAAAGTGAGGTCCATTCAGAAATGGTTTGTCGAGTTCAGTGTGGAAGAACTTGACTGGCCTGCACAGAGCCCTGACCTCAACCCAATCAAACACTTTGGGATGAATTGGAATAAAATCACCCAACATCAGTGCCTGATCTCACTAATGCTGTTGTGGCTGAATGGAAGCCCCCGTAGCAATGTTCCAACACCTAGTGGAAAGCCTTCCCAGAAGAGTGGAGGCTATTATAGCAGCAAAAGTGGGGACCAACTCCATATTAATGCCCATGATTTTGGAATGAGATGTTCGACAAGCAGGTGTCCACATACCTTTGGTCATGTAGTGTATATTGAACTACAATAGAACGTATTGACACAATGAACTAAACTTTACTGAACTTTCCATTTGTGTTGATTTAAGTAAATAGATGTCAATATTGAACTGACCACATTGAACTATAGTAGAACCCATTGACAGGAACCACAATGGTGTGAACTTGACGAACAAGAACTGGAAAGCGAAACTACTGTGAAGAAAAATAATAAAAAAGAGGAAAAGGCTAAGGAGGACGATGACACTGGGCGAGGGTTGAATGAGAGAGAGAAGAGGTTGAAAAAAGGAGCGTGACAGAGCGTGGGAAGAACAGAGCACGCAAGGATCAGTCGGACTGAGTCAGCGTGGCTGGGGGAACAAGATCAAGCTGTCAACGGCTGCCTATCCTTTTCTCTTCTTTTACACTTGCTCTTCCCTCTCTTTACGCCATTGTCTCGTCATCCTTCAACTGCATCTCCTCTCTTCATCCATCCCTCCTTTTCCCTAGCTCTTTCAAAATGGTTCTCAATACGGTTCTCTCCCTCCACAAATCTAATGACTTCCCTAAATGGTTTCTTCTACTAAACTTCTCCTCCCACTGCTCCTCCTTTTCCCTGTCTCTTTTCACCAGCCACTTTTGCTCCCTCGCCCCTTCCATCTCCTCTCCTCCGCCCTCGCCCACACTCTTAAGCCATTGCCACATAGCTCACACAATAGATCTTGCCATTGCACACACACGGCCCATAATTACACCCTCTCTGCAGAGGGAGGACCAGAGTTATAAACCGAGACACAGATAGGAGTGAATCATCGTTGAGCATGCAGAGAGAGAAAGGAAGCCACAGTAAGCAGGGTGTTACGGTGAATGAGGAGTGTTCCAACCGGGTCATGCACAAAGCAGCAGTAAGATCTTGTCATCAGAGTAAAACAGAGGAGAAATAACTGCCAGTGTTACGCAATGGGAATCAATGGGAATCTATCCAGCTAAGCTACCAATTGGCAGGTTAATTGTTTTTCCCATCATGGATCTTGTTCTGTAGGTTCTGCAGCGGTCACTAGCTGGCACAGCCACAGTCATAAAATCACATTTTTTAAAAATGACCATAACCACAACGCATACCCAAATGCCTAACCCTAATATAAACCGAAAACCTGTTGTTTTTTTTTAAGTACAAATATATTTATTTAACCAGGTAGGCTAGTTGAGAACAAGTTCTCATTTACAACTGCGACCTGGCCAAGATAAAGCAAAGCAGTGCGACACAGAGTTACACATTGAATAATTAAACAAACATACAATAGAGAAAAAAAGTCTATATACAGTCGTGGCCAAAAGTTGAGAATGACAAATATTATTTTTCAAAGTCTGCTGCCTGAGTTTGTATGATGGCAATTTGCATATACTCCAGAATGTTATGACGAGTGATCAGATGAATTTCAATTAATTGCAATGTCCCGATTAAATCGGTCCATATATAGCCTAGATATCGATCTATGAAGACTGTGTGATAAATGGGAAAAAATTGCGTTTCATAACGTAACGTCATTTTTTAAAATTCAAAAAGTCGACGATAAACTTTCCACAAAACACTTCGAAATACTTTTGTTATGCAACTTTAGGTATTAGTAAACGTTAATAAGCGATCAAATTAATCACGAGACGTAGTGTTTTCTATAGGGGTCCGTCTTGAAATACTGTCCGTGTATTTCTCAACCAAAATATCCGGTCGGAGACCGGAAGAAATGGGCTGTCTCTTGTTCGTTTGACCAAGAAACAAATCCTAGGCAAATGACAAGACTGTTGACATCGTGTGGAAGCTGTAGGTACTGCAACCTCAGCCATATTTAATGTCTTTCGCCCATAACAATGGGTTGAAGCGGCGGATGGATATATTTTTCCACTTTCAGTGATCAGATTTTCCTGCACTTTCCAATGAAACGCACGTTCTGTTAAAGTCACAGCCGTGATTTAACCAGTTTTATAAACGTCTGAGTGTTTTCTATCCACACATACTAATCATATGCATATACTATATTCCTGGCATGAGTAGCAGGGCGCTGAAATGTTGCGCGATTTTTAACAGAATGTTCATAAAAGTAGAGGGTAGGAGGAAGAGGTTAAGAACAAATTCTTATTTTCAATGACGGCCTAGGAACAGTGGGTTAACTGCATGTTCAGGGGCAGAATGACAGATTTTGTACCTTGTTAGCTCGGGGATTTGAACTTGCAACCTTTCGGTTACTAGTCCAATGCTCTAACCACTAGGCTACCCTGCAAGAATGGGCTGCCATCAGTCAGGATGTGGCCCAGAAGTTAATTGACAGCATGCCAGGGCGGATTGTAGAGGTCTTGAAAAAGAAGGGTCAACACTGCAAATATTGACTCATTGCATCAACTTCATGTAATTGTCAATAAAAGCCTTTGACACTTATGAAATGCTTGTAATTATAGTTCAGTATTCCATAGTAACATCTGACAAAAATATCTAAAGACACTGAAGCAGCAAACTTCGTGGAAATTAATATTTGTGACATTCTCAAAACTTTGAAGGGTGTGAACAGTTTGTGTCATGAACAATGCCTGTGCCAAAAGAAATAGACGTGGGATGTTCCCCAATGCTGGAAGGGGCACCCCACCCCCCAGAGTGAAAAATAGTCCTATAGTCCTGCTGACTCATACATGAGCTTTTGAGGGGGTAGCTAGTGGGGCTAGTAAGCCTATCATGGAGTGCCACACCCAGGTGGCATGACACAGATATACCGAGAAGAGGTCTTATCTTGCCCTTCACATCTGGCTGACTGGTACTCCACTGAGCGCCAGTGTCGGTCTGTGCCTCCAATGACTGACCTCAAATCTGCCTGTTGCAACTTCATGTCATAACCAGGGTCATTAGTGCTGTACTGGGAAAGCACGGTGTGTGTGTGTGTGTGTGGGGGGGGCACGAGAGAGAGAGAGGAGTGAGGTCTAAAAATCAGGTCAGGTCAGTGGCGGCGGCTACACTGGATACTACTCACAGATGTGGTTATTTTGTTCTCTACAACTGGTCCAAGATCAGGGTTTGTTGTCAATTTGTTTAGCTCATAGTAGTTACGGTTCAGACTGGGTTAAGGGAAAGCTGACCCTGAATCAGTGTTTGCGAAAAGTAGCAGAATCCAACCATGTGGGCTTGAAATGGTCATAGAACTCACCCAGATTGTCAGTAGATTTCATGGACAATTTGAGAGGAGACGGAGTCTTGTCAGAATTATGCAGTCTATTTAAGGCCAATGCAGACTGGCCTTATATGGAGTGAGGCATCAGAGTCAGTAACGCTGTGAGGAATGTGTGTGTATTTGTGAACATGTGTTAATGCGCAGACATGTGCTAGTAGGCTTGTGTAATGGCGTTTGTCTGTCCGGTGTATTGAGAGGGATAGATTAAGCTAAATCAGGGTTAGTAGATTACAGGACAACAAGTCAAGACCAAGTGGCCACACAGACTACCAGGCAAACACACAAGACCGTTTGCATACCTGCTGTGCACTTCACAGATGCAATCTACAGTGGGGCAAAAAAGTATTTAGTCAGCCACCAATTGTGCAAGTTCTCCCACTTAAAAAGATGAGAGGCCTGTAATTTATCATCATAGGTACACTTCAACTATGACAGACAAAACGAGAAGAAAAAAAAATCCAGATAATCACATTGTAGGATTTTTTATGAATTTATTTGCAAATTATGGTGGAAAATAAGTATTTGGTCACCTACAAACAAGCAAGATTTCTTACAATCTCCACCCGGCACAGCCAGAAGAGGACTGGCCACCCCACATATGCTCTCTCTAATTCTCTCTTTCGGAGGACCTGAGCCCAAGGACCGTGCCCCAGGACGACCTGACATGATGACTCCTTGCTGTCCCCAGTCCACTTGACTGTGCTGCTGCTCCAGTTTCAACTGTTCTGCCTTATTATTATTGGACCATGCTGGTCATTTATGAACATTTGAACATCTTGGCCACGTTCTGTTATAATCTCCACCCGGCACAGCCAGAAGAGGACTGGCCACCCCACATAGCCTGGTTCCTCTCTAGGTTTCTTCCTAGGTTTTGGACTTTCTAGAGAGTTTTTCCTAGCCACCGTGCTTCTACACCTGCATTGCTTGCTGTTTGGGGTTTTAGGCTGGGTTTCTGTACAGCACTTTGAGATATCAGCTGATGTACGAAGGGCTATATAAATAAATTTGATTTGATTTGATTTGATTTCTGGCTCTCACAGACCTGTAACTTCTTCTTTAAGAGGCTCCTCTTGTCCTCCACTCCTTACCTGTATTAATGGCACCTGTTAGAACTTGTTATCAGTATAAAAGACACCTGTCCACAACCTCAAACAGTCACACTCCAAACTCCACTAAGGCCAAGACCAAAGAGCTGTCAAAGGACACCAGAAACAAAATTGTAGACCTGCACCAGGCTAGGAAGACTGAATCTGCAATAGGTAAGCAGCTTGGTTTGAAGAAATCAACTGTGGGAGCAATTATTAGGAAATGGAAGACATACAAGACCACTGAATCTCTCTCGATCTGGGGCTCCACGCAAGATCTCACCCCGTGGGGTCAAAATGATCACAAGAATGGTGAGCAAAAATCCCAGAACCACACCGGGGGACCTAGTGAATGACCTGCAGAGAGCTGGGACCAAAGTAACAAAGCCTACCATCAGTAACAAACTACGCCGCCAGGAACTCAAATCCTGCAGTGCCAGACGTGTCCCCCTGCTCAATCCAATTGAGCACATCTGGGACATCATGTCTCGCTCCATCCACCAACACCACGTTGCACCACAGACTGTCCAGGAGTTTGTGGATGCTTTAGTCCAGGTCTGGGAGGAGATCCCTCAGGAGACCATCCACCACCATCAGGAGCATGCCCAGGCATTGTAGGGAGGTCATACAGGCACGTGGATGCCACACACACACTACTGAGCCTCAATTTGACTTGTTTTAAGGACATTACATCAAAGTTGGATCAGCCTGTAGTGTGGTTTTCCACTTTAATTTTGAGTGTGACTCCAAATCCAGACCTCCATGGGTTGATAAATTTGATTTCCATTGATAAGTGTGTGATTTTGTTGTCAGCACATTCAACTATGTAAAGAAAAGTATTTAATAAGAATATTTCATTCATTCTGATCTAGGATGTGTTATTTTAGTGTTCCCTTTATTTTTTTGAGCAGTGTAGAACTTTAAGTAAAAACTCAACTCGTTGTGTTTTTGAGGACAAAGAATGCTGAGTTGCATCCAAAGAACACCTACTATGAAGCATGGGGGTGGAAACATCATGCTTTGGGGCTGTTTTTCTGCAAAGGGAACAGGACGACTGATCCGTGTAAAGGAAAGAATGAATGGGGCCATGTATTGTGAGATTTTGAGTGAAAACCTCCTTCCATCAGCAAGGGCATTGAAGATGAAACGTGGTTGGGTCTTTCAGCAAGACAATGATCCCAAACACACCGCCCGGGCAACGAAGGAGTGGCTTCGTAAGAAGCATTTCAAGGTCCAGGTGTGGCCAAGCCAGTCTCCAGATCTCAACCCCATAAAATATGTTTGGAGGGAGTTGAAAGTCCGTGTTGCCCAGCAACAGCCCCAAAACATCACTGCTTTAGATGAGATCTGTATGGAGGAATGGGCCAAAATACCAGCAACAGTGTGTGAAAACCTTGTTTAGACTTACAGAAAACATTTGACCTCTGTCATTCTCAACAAAGGGTATATAACAAAGTATTGAGATAAACTTTTGTTATTGACCAAATACTTATTTTCCACCATAATTTGCTAATAAAGTCATTTAAAAAAGTGATTTTTCTGGAGGGAAAAAAATCTAATTGTCTGTCATAGTTGAAGTGTACATATGATAAATTACAGGCCTCTCATATTTTTAAATGGGAGAACTTGCACACATGGTGGCTGACTAAATACCTTTTTGCCCCACTGTATGTGTAATCGATGTGAAATGGATAGCAAGTTAGCGGTGGTGCGCGATAATAGCGTTTCAAATTGGTGACGTCACTCGCTCTAAGACTTTGAAGTATTTGTTCCCCTTGCTCTGCAAGGGCCGCGGCTTTTGTGGAGTGATGGGTAATGATGCTTCGTGGGACGCAGTTGTTTATGTGTGCAGATGATCCCTGGTTCGAGCCCATGTCGGGGCAAGGAGAGGGACGGAAGCTATACTGTTACACATGCACACATTCACCTCCAAGCTGTCCCACCCAATCTCACAGGTGGATCCACTTGTAACACCATCCAAACTACACAATTCATTTAAATATACTTTACTACACACACACACACACACACACACACACACACACAAAATGGAGTACAAAGACAAGGTTCAATATTATCCTCATGACAAGATTGTAACAACCCATGACCCAAACCATTAAAACTAAATAAAGACTAATAAAACCAATTTCTTTATGTTAAAACTGATATAAAAAGCTCATATGATTGGATTAAAATACTTTTGACCTTGCTGCTTATTTTACTCCTGGTCCTTGTATAAGCTAACTGCTGGTTCAAGACAATGGACTCTTGTGTCCGATTCCAAATGGGGTACGGAAAGCTCCAACTCCATCTCCTCCATATGTCAAATACCCCAAGGGTGGTGCCGTACGCGGAGCACCCGGCGCCAATGGCTGCCCCATGATCTGGGATTCAATTACACTGGGTGAAATAGTACCCGCACCATTTTCAATTAACATTGTAAAATAAAGGAGTCATATCTCCTGCCAGAACAAGCTGGTGAGGGAAAGATAAACATGCATCGCTGTTTCAAAGCTTGGAGATCCGACAATGACACCATTGTTTGTTGGGTTTTATGTACATTATTATTATTTCTTTTTAAAAACACTCAAATCTCTGTGGAAACGGACAATAAAAGCTTACAGTATCTTATCTATCGACTGACTACACAAACTGTGAATACCGATTAACACAACCTGTGGTACACTTGCAGGAACACATGTAGGCCTACAAGCACACAGCCAGCCCAAACGAAAGCAGGTCTGCAGGTGCAGGTTGCAGTCATGTGGACACTGCAAGTACAGTAGATAAGAGAGTTCAGCTACTCCCCTTTAACAAATCATGACCAAACACTGGAGCAACAGCCTGAACACATTCAACTCACACCTCTCACTGTCACACAAGTATTCATTCAGTCATTTGTTTCCTACGACAGCTGATGCTGAACAAAACCACTCGTACCGGTGACTAGGAGCCCCGTGTTCGTGGCTCATGCCAACGGTTACACTGAGCTAACAGGTACAGTTTTGAAAGCAGGAGAGCCACGTTGCATAGCTCACTGTGTACTTCTGTTGCATTTCCGTACCGTATCGATGTGGCTTTAGTCTTACCGATTCAGACTTTCTACCCATGTCCTAACATCAAACATGAAGAGCTTAACAACAGAACTGGTATGGGACCAGCTGTTGAAGTGAAAACAGAACTAGCAGGTGCACAGCGGCTGCCATGTAGCAACAATGGGGAAGGGGCTCTGCTTTCGTTTCAATTCAGCCTTGAGACTGACAACTCAAAAGTCCCATTAAGACGTGCAAAGAAGTGTGACGAGAAAAACACTTGTGAAGCTTGGGGTAGAATTTACCTTTGGGCAGAATAGACAGCGCTAGGATCAAGTTACCTAATTTAAATCCAAACCTTAAAATCCACTGAAAATCAGAGAATAGTTTTTGTGAACAAATGTTTCTTTTGGACATCATAATAAAAAGGTTGGTAACGACATGAAAATCATTGCGGAAATCTGTTGGAGCTCAAATTGACTACAAAATCCACAATGCAATGCTCTCTCTCTATGGGCTGGTAGCTACAAACAATAATACCAAAGACAATATCAACATGTAACGTAATTAGTTATCTGTAAAATAGCCTAAACAACAGATCGAGGTCTAACATTCACTACGGCAAATATACTTTTGAGGAAATGGGAAACATTAAAAGGGTGCCCTCCTAGACTCAAGGGTTGAATGGGAGTCTATTGGGCGCTAGCTCAAAAACCCAACATTAGCAAGAATTTCATCAACAAGAAGTACAACATAACAAATATTTTCCGAGATGTGAGATAATTAACTTGCTATCTCTAGTATCGTATAGCTTTGGAATCGTGACATTATGTACTTTGAGGAAAATACGCGTATACACTTAGCAACCGCGTAACGCAGCATGACAACCTGAGCGCAATCGGTCGACAATCTGCTTGGTGGGGCGTTATATGTTTCCTTCATTCTTTGGATTTATATCTCCTTTATATAGTCTCTCTGGCACCATGCAATGCACCCTGGACTAAAGTGGCCGACAAAATAGGAAAAAATGTGCTACCCCCTCCGTTAAATTACAAATTTCTCGAAATTTCGCAAAAAAATATGATCAATGGCTCATTGGAGAGAAGACATCCTCCCAGGTTATGGCATCGGTCAGTATTGAAATCTGACATATGATAGACGTTTCCTAAAAATCATATTCCTATTAACATGCAGTGTAGTGATAGAGACAATCACAATGCTACGTTATACCGGTTGAATTTCTCAGATATACATTAAAACACAACATGTCCCAGGGAAATTTATAGAACATCACTCAGCGACGCACAAAAACAATATAACAGTCAAAAATGGGTGAACCTTTCCTTTTATCAGGGTTTGTTTGGTAGCTTGAGCCTACTCCCCTCAGGGACAGTTGACTGCCTGTCAGAGGCTAGGCTAGGTTAGCAACTATGACAGCTGCTGCTGATGCAAAGCATCTGTCTCTTGCCGTGTCACCAGACACTTAGAACAAGGAAGTGTCCCTCAGTTTATGGGCAACTTCAACTTAATACACTCAGGGGACAGTTGACTTTGGCCTTGTGTTGGGCTAGGCAAGGACATGCTAGCTACAATGGACAGCTGGGGCAAAGCATCCCTGCCTCTTACTGTGTCACCAGACAACTGTAGCATCCACACGGGGAACAAGTGTCACTCAGAGGACAAAGAAGTTACAATGTAGAGAAGCCTAACCATGTGGGCAATTAGCATCTTATTCTATTTAGCCATTGATGCTACTGATTTCATGTTGATTTAGATATCGGTGTTAATGACTTAACGAAGTGAGCTAATCTGATGGAAATTCCTCATTCCTTCTACTAACCCTAACACTTATCTGGCCCCTGCTAGTCAGGTAAACAGAGAATGCTCTTTAGCGCTTTGATGCCAACTTCAACAGAAAACTAGGTACAGAAAGGAGGTTGAATACAGGAACCAAGGACCACGTTACCTATTATTCATGTGTCACCCTCGAGGCAAAAATAATAGCAGTCATCCTTATACCCCAGCTAAATTTGATCAAATCAATCAAGACAAACCGAGCAAAAAATGTACAGCTCCCCATTTTACAATTGGTCTTAACAGATTAAATGATTCACAAGGGCACCGACCTTTCTTCTCATTGAGATCCTGGAGGAACTGCCTGTAAGCAGCTGTGGAGTTCATCACGCTCTCAAGGAAACCGAGAGAACAGGACAAAAGACATAGAGAAGAGAAAGAATATGGGGAAGGAGGGGTTGGGAAAAGCGAGAGGAAAAGGAGGTACAGACAGAAAACACTGAGGTCAATTGAAGCAGTGGGAGAGTAAGGGTGAGAAAGGAGAGTGTAGAAAGAGAAAGAGCGAGGGAGACAAAGATGGAGACTAGTTGATCTGGAGGCTGAGGATTTCTGGCTGCCAGGGAAGACCCATCCTTAAATGTGTAGGTAATCCCAGATCTCTGTCTCCACTCTTCTGTCTTTTTGAAGCCTTTTCTTCCTTCAGCGAGTGTGTGAGTGTGTGTGTGTCAGCTGTGGTAGCTCCGACTGAAGCAGTGTGCTTACAGCCCTGAGCCAGGATAGAGGAACTGGACTTTGACCACAAGACAGGTGATGTCACTGCCAGAACATGTGTTTCACTTATTGCCTCGGACAGAGTGTGTGTGTGTGTGTTTGTATTAAAAAGGAGGCGAGAGAAAAAAAATGCGGTGTGCTTTTATTACTCAGTGTTCCACTGCACATTATTCAAACATGCATGCGTGTCAAATCAAATTTGATTTGTCACATGCACCGAATAAAACTGGTGTAGGCTTTACTGTGAAATGCTTCCAATGAAGAGTTCTATTATAATGTTGTTGTTTTTTTAAATAGTAACACAAGAGGAATAAAATAAAATACAAGAAGGGAGCTATATACAGGGTGTACCAGTACCAGATCCAAGTTCCAAGGTATTTGAGGTAGATATGTACATAAAGGCAGGGTTCAGGGAATAGGCATCAGGATAGATCAAATTAAATTAAAGAAACAAGCAGCAAAGTGTGTAAAAGTGTGTGTGTTTCGGGGAAAGAAGGCCTTTTCAGAAGTAATGTAAGGTATTTCCTCAAACTGGTGTGCCTGTATTTGTTTGACTAG
Organism: Oncorhynchus keta; assembly: GCF_023373465.1. Lineage (NCBI taxonomy): Eukaryota > Metazoa > Chordata > Actinopteri > Salmoniformes > Salmonidae > Oncorhynchus > Oncorhynchus keta. The sequence goes on along the minus strand of NC_068440.1, from coordinate 7,198,140 downwards.
CGGCTTGCCTCTGATGTTTGTGAATGACATTACATTTTCACAGTGGATTTGTGACTCCCTCTGACTTTCAGCTGGCTGGATCAACATACTGGAGCAGATTACTAAGGGGGGGTTGAAAACACTTGAAACTCTAAAACCCAAAACCTTCACTCTTGTTCTTTCCATTTTGATCTTCTTTCTCGCGTTCCGTTATTATTCCCTCTCTCTTTTCACCTTGATGAAAAGGTAAACAAAGTCAAGTGAATGATTACCCCATGGTGTAACCCTGTAATCTCAGACACACCACTGATCTACAGCGGAGACTAAACAGACTCTTACCTGGAAGGGTAAATGAGATCCGCTGTCATGGCAGCCCATGGGGTGTGTGCCATTAGTGTCAAATGGTTTCCTTTCCTTGACCTAAGGAGAACTTCTGCATTTGAAAAGGAGCCAACAGGTCTCAATCTTGTTGCTCCCAGTCTCCCCGGTTATTTCATTTAAAATCAGTGGTCATGTGGCAAAGACAAGTAAGCTTTTTAATCACATTAGAAAACTGCCATTGTCCTGCCAGAACACTCTCCTCACACAATTACTACTACAGCCTAGATTAGAATGAAGGCGTTTAATTTCAGTAATGTTAATATGGGGCTTTTCAGATTTCTACCTCACCTCCCAGACGCAAAACCAAAACAAACCCGCTTTCCCCAGACACAATAAACAAGTTGTGTCACCCAAACAAAACCTCTCAGTCACCTAGTCGCAACAGTTGGAGAAACACACTTTCTGCAGCTTTGGCGCTAACAAAGACCCAGATGCTAATGCGTGTGAGAATGCAAGGCCCACGCATGATTCAGTATGGGCCAACAATTAGCTGTGATGAGCTATAGGGGAGGATAGAGGGAGAGCAGAGCCGTGGTGCTCTCTACCAGTCTGGCTCTCTTCCATTCTCTCGCTCCCTCCCACACACAAAGGCTGAGGTAAAGAAGACAGGCAGTCAAACACTGAGGATGGGTGAAATTGGTGTGTATAGAGGGGTGTGCATGTGTGTTTACCAGGGTTAAAAAGGTAATTTCTGAATTTAGTTGCTAATTGCTTTTTAATTCCAATTCAGTTCTTGAAGATTTACCACTTCTAAGAACAACATTTGAATTGAATTATAATTTAGAAGAAAATGAAATTCAAATGGATTTTTATATATTTTATTCTACATATCACTATATTTTTTTATGACATGTAGTATATGGTTGAAACATTTAATTTTAAATCACATTCTCTTAATAGCAATTTTAAATAAATGACAGTGGTCTGGACATATTCTAAACAGGTTGTGGGTTGTCTATAATAATTCATTTTCGAGAATGCATTAGATCAGACACTGCAGAATGACACTGAAAACACTGACATCTGTGAGTTGTAATCAACTAATATTTGAAATGGTATGTCCATTCTTTGCATTAATAAGTGGCAGATCTTTTCGAATAAAATATTTGTCAAATAAGACTTCCATGTTTACTGTATCAGTTGAATTGGTTTGAATTCAACGTCCTTACATTCAAAATTCTGGTGATTACATGAGCAGAGTGGGTCTAGAGTGTGTGTCCAGGCCTATATGATAAGGGGGAGTGAATGTTATGATCACAGTGAGATCTTGATCCCAGGCCCCATCCTGCTCTGGATTGTTGAGCGTAAACACACTCACTCTTTCATCATTCACACTTACACCCTGACTACACCACTCGCGTCGTGTGCTCAAGCTTTGCAAAAGCCATTTCAAAATCTATACATTTAAATTATTGCAGCGTCATCGAGCGCCTGCGTTGCCAAGGGTCAGTTCTATTTGTGACGCAGATCACGCTGCAAGTCCTGCCTCTCCCATCTCCTCAGTGGTTTATGGAAGCAGATACCCACATGCCATCTCCTCATTGGTTATACCCACGTGGGTGATTGAAAGACAAACTGTCATCGGTCGTCGTGGTAATACTATGAAAGTTAAGATGCCAATCACCATACAACTTACAAAGTCACCCCACTTACCAGCAAACACACAAAACCCCACCATGCATAACATTAACACACACACATTGAAAGACAAACTGTGTTGTCGGTCGTCGTGGTAATAGTATGAAAGTTTAGATGCCAATCACCATATAAAGTTCAAAGAAAAAAAAGCCTGGAAGGAGATGTGTGGATTAATTGTCTGAGTACAGGACCTTGTGCATTTCAGGTAAAATAACTCAATGTTTACATCCCAGGACAAATTAGCTAGCAACAGCAAGCTAGCTAAATAGGACAAATTAGCTAACAAGCTAAATTGCCATAAATGTTTAATGCTTTCGACCTGTCAACAAATTAATGGAATTGGTTCAGAGTTTGTTTTGAAATTTTGACCTACGTGTCGTGATGGCGTTGGTGTGGGGGGACAAAATAAATGTATGCACGATGGCGCACACTCGCAGCCAGTTTCGGTTCCGTGTTATGAGGCCATCCCTTCATCGTCTTCGCCCTCAGAAACACAGTCCTTCAGCACCCTTCCCACAACCCGTAATGCTTGAAGCATACGCACTAGTATTTTCGGAAATACAACACTGTTCTCATTTCAAAACCTTGTTTGTTGTTCAACAATCCTGAACAAACCATTCCACATAAGGCAGTCCACAATCACTTCCAAAGTCGCCCCACTTACCAGCAAACACGCAAAACCCCACCATGGATAACACACACACACACACACACACACACACACAGTAACCCAAAACTTTCCATCCACCGAGTCTCCAGGGCCTGTTACACGAGGGCAAAATGGGTAGTTTGAGGAGGTAGCCCATGGCAACAGCAAGGTTCCCGTTTACCACATTTACCAATTCCTCTGAAAAGACTCAAGCCTGGCGACACCATGGGATCCGACTTGTTACTATGGTAGACGAACTATAACTGAGCGGCTTTCTATGGTCCTTTCAACATACTGTCAAAACTCACAGTCAAAAAATAAGGAAAACAGGGACTTGTGCCATTGGACTGGGCCTAAAAGTACAATAATAATGACCACAAGGATTATCCATTTCTGTAGAACATATCGCATATCTTAAAACAGAATTACTGCCATGAGTAGAACTCTAAAACCTACATAATGCCACAGTAAGTTTTCTGAAAACAAAGTACAGGCTAATTCAGAGGATTCACTGTCTTACCTTTGTTGGAGGGACCCAGCAGCAACAGGAGCAGCATCAACATGAAAACAAAGAAGAGAGGCTTTGGTTAGAATAGAGAAAGAACAGTAGTGCTGTACAAGCTGAACCCACCTGCACTGACTCAAAGCTACTGTACGTGAAGGCAGTGGTGAATTGGCACACACAGACTAAAGAAGGACCACACCCAACACTGTTGAGATCAGCTCTCATTTGTATCCAACTGTAGTAGGGGTCGTCGCCTTGCTTCTAACCTCCTTGCTACAGTACATTTGGCATGCAGAGACATAATGACAATTACAGAATTTTTCACATTGTCTCAGGTTCACATGTGGTCAAATTCTACCGCAGTCGCTGAACATGATATCGATTCAGAAAAAAATTGTTTACATTTTATTTATAGAAACCAGTGTCCAGGGAATAGAAAGGCATTCAAGAAATTGCTTACAGTACTTTTTTTCATGCAAAATGTAAAAGTAAGCATGAAGAACTGAGACTTCAACATGGTTTGCAGATTCTATCTAGCACTCTGTTTTATGTACTTCACCCCTACACTATAGACTGGTAATCAGTGCTTTCCTTCAACACATACAGTTGAAGTCGGAAGTTTACATACACTTAGGTTGGAGTCATTAAAACTCATTTTCAACAACTCCACAAATCTCTTGTTAAAAAAAACTCTAGTTTTGGCAAGTCAGTTAGGACATCTACTTTGTGCATGACACAAATAATTTTTCCAACAATTGTTTACAGACAGATTATTTCACTGTATCACAATCCAGTGGGTCAGAACTTTACATACACTAAGCTAACTGTGCCTTTAAATAGCTTGGAAAATTATGTAATGGCTTTAGATGCTTCTGATAGGCTAATTGACATAATTTGAGTCAATTGGAGGTTTACCTGTGGATGTCTTTCAAGGCCTACCTTCAAATGCAGTGCCTCTTTGCTTGACATCATGGGAAAATCAAAAGAAATCAACAAAGACCTCAGACATTTTTTTTGTGGACCTCCACAAGTCTGGTTCATCCATGGGAGCAATTTCCAAATGCCTGAAGGTACCACATTCATCTGTACAAACAATAGTACTCAAGTATAAACACCATGGGACAACGCAGCCGTCATACCGCTCAGGAAGGAGACGCGTTCTGTCTCCTAGAGATGAACGTACTTTGTGCGAAAAGTGCAAACCAACCACAGAACAACGGCAAAGGATCTTGTGAAGATGTTGGAGGAAACAGGTACAAAAGTATCTATATCCACAGTAAAACGAGTCCCATATCAACATAACCTGAAAGGCCGCTCAGCAAGGAAGAAGCCACTGCTCCAAAACCGACATAAAAAAATCCAGACTACGGTTTGCAACTACACATGGGGACAAAGATCGTATTTTTTGGAGAAATGCCCTCTGGTCTGATGAAACAAAAATAGAACTGTTTGGCCATAATGACCATCGTTATTTTTGGAGGAAAAAAAGAGGGAGGCTTGCAAGCCGAAGAACACCATCCCAACCGCGAAGTACGGGGGTGGCAGCATCATGTTGTGGGGGTGCTTTGCTGCAGGAGGGACTGGTGCACTTCACAAAATAGATGGCTTCATGGGGAAAGAAAATTATGTTGATATATTGAAGCAACATTTCAAGACATCAGTCAGGAAGTTAAAGCTTGGTCACAAATGTGTCTTCCAAATGGACAATGACCCCAAGCATACTTCCAAAGTTGTGGCAAAATGGCTTAAGGACAAAGTCATGGTATTGGAGTGGCCATCACAAACCACTGACCTCAATCCTATAGAAAATGTGTGGGCAGAACTGAAAAAGCGTGTGCAAGCAAGGCGGCCTACAAACCTAACTCCGTTACACCAGCTCTGTCAGGAGGAATGGACGCTTGTGGAAGGCTACCCGAAACAGTTGTCCCAAGTTAAACAACTTAAAGGCAAGGATACCAAATACACTGCTCAAAAAAATAAAGAGAACACTTAAACAACACAATGTAACTCCAAGTCAATCACACTTCTGTGAAATCAAACTGTCCACTTAGGAAGCAACACTGATTGACAATACATTTCCCATGCTGTTGTGCAAATGGTGGAAATGATAGGCAATTAGCAAGATACCCCCAATAAAGGAGTGGTTCTGCAGGTGGTGACCACAGACCATTTCTCGGTTCCTATGCTTCCTGGCTGATGTTTTGGTCACTTTTGAATGCTGGCGGTGCTTTCACTCTAGTGGTAGCATGAGACGGAGTCTACAACGCACACAAGTGGCTCAGGCAGTGCAGCACATCCAGGATGGCACATCATTGCGAGCTGTGGCAAGAAGGTTTGCTGTGTGTCAGCGTAGTGTCCAGAGCATGGAGGCGCTACCAGGAGACAGGCCAGTACATCAGGAGACGTGGAGGAGGCCGTAGGAGGGCAACAACCCAGCAGAAGGACCGCTACATCCGCCTTTGTGCAAGGAGGAGCACTGCCAGAGCTCTGCAAAATGACCTCCAGCAGGCCACAAATGTGCATGTGTCTGCTCAAACGGTCAGAAACAGACTCCATGAGGGTGGTATGAGGGCCCGACGTCCACAGGTGGGGGTTGTGCTTACAGCCCAACACAGTGCAGGACATTTGGCATTTGCAAGAGAACACCAAGATTGGCAAATTTGCCACTGGCGCCCTGTGCTCTTCACAGATGAAAGCAGGTTCACACTGAGCCCATGTGACAGACGTGACAGTCTGGAGATGCCGTGGAGAACATTCTGCTGCCTACAACATCCTCCAGCATGACCGGTGTGGAGGTGGGTCAGTCATGGCCGCACAGCCCTCCATGTGCTCGCCAGAGGTAGCCTGACTGCCATTAGGTACCGAGATGAGATCCTCAGACCCCTTGTGAGACCATATGCTGGTGCAGTTGGCCCTGGGTTCCTCCTAATGCAAGACAATGCTAGACCTCATGTGGCTGGAGTGTGTCAGCAGTTCCTGCAAGAGGAAGGCATTGATGCTATGGACTGGCCCGCCCGTTCCCCAGACCTGAATCCAATTGAGCACATCTGGGACATCATGTCGTCTCGCTCCATCCACCATGCCACGTTGCACCACCTCATCAGGAGCATGCCCAGGCGTTGTAGGGAGGTCATACAGGCACGTGGATGCCACACACACTACTGAGCCTCAATTTGACTTGTTTTTATTAAGGACATTACATCAAAGTTGGATCAGCCTGTAGTGTGGTTTTCCACTTTAATTTTGAGTGTGACTCCAAATCCAGACCTCCATGGGTTGATAAATTTGATTTCCATTGATCATTTTTGTGTGATTTTGTTGTCAGCACATTAAACTATGTAAAGAAAGTATTTCATAAGAATATTTCATTCATTCAGATCTAGGATGTGTTATTTTAGTGTTCCCTTTATTTTTTTGAGCAGTGTACTAATTGAGTGTATGTAAACTTCCGACTTCAAACGTAGGTACGACACAGAGGTCTTACGCTCGTCGTGTGGCAGGCCTTGCAAACTGTCAGATTACAAAGGGAAACCCACCCATGAGCTGCACAATGACATGAGCATACCAGACGAGCTTAATGCCGTCGAGGCAAGCAAAACTGGACCATGCGTGAGAACATCCTCTGTTCTGGACGACTGTGATCACGCTCTCCTATGCGAGTAAGGACTTTAAACAGGTTAACATTCACAAGGCCGCAGAGCCAGACAGATTACCAGGACACTTACTCAGAATGCGCTGACCAGCTGGCAAGCGTCTTCACTGACATTTTCAACCTCTCCCTGCCCCAGTCTGTAATACCTACATGTTCCAAGCAGACCACCATTGTCACTGTGCCCAACAACGCCAAGGTAACCTGCCTAAATTACTATCCCCCCGTAGCACTCATCTGTAGCCATGAAATGCTTTGAAAGGCTGGACATGGCTCACATCAACACCATCATCCCAGACAGCCTGGACCCGCAGACCACCCAAACAGCATCAACACATCCGCCACCCCGATGACAACAGTGGTAGGCCTGATCACCGTCGACAGCGAGATATCCAATATGGACGAGGAGACCTGGCAGGACAACCTCTCCCTCAACGTCAGTAAGATGTTAAGTGTAGTTAAACATGTACACACACACACACACTACTGTCTATCTATCCTGATGCCTAGTCACTTGACCTCTACAGTACCAGTCAACGTTTGACGATGTCCAGTACAGATCTACCTCGAATCCCTCCACATCGACTTGCTACTAGCGCTCCCTGTATACAGCAACGTTATTTTCTCCTCCCTGTTATTGTGAATCTATTCCTCATGACACTATTATCCATGTCATGTTTTCATCTCATCATTAAATCTGCACAGTTGGAAAAGGACCCGTAAGCACCTTACCGTCCATGAAGCATGTGACACAAAACATTGGATATGAATCAAGGCAGGACACACAGATCTTATTCATAGACCGGACACAGAGAACCCAGTATTCTAAAATGGCTGGTGCACACCGAGCCAGAATGGAGGAAACCACCTAATGTATGATGTTGATCTCCGCTGTCAAAGCAGTACAGAAGACTGAACACCGAGCAGAACAATTACACAGCTCACAGAGACAAGGGAATGTCAGCTAGACCCAAACTACTGTTCTCTTCAAAGCTCTGGATAGCTGACACTCAAGAAGAGAGATGAAGCACAAACAGCAGCAGACTGTGTGGGAGCCAGAGGGGTGTGTGTGTGTGTGTGTGTGTGTGTTAGATCGATACTGCCACAGGCGCCAAATCACAGCACTAATCAAACGTGCAGTTCTCCAATCACAGGTTGACTGTTTAGACCATGACACCTCAGCCCATCGAACACACGGAGTGAGGCCGCGGTTGCCAGACACCATCGATTTTTCCCACGTCGTACCAGAGAGTTGCATCATGAAAACACTATCGGTCTCCCCCAAGACAGCACCTTACAAGGTCTGTCCCCTGCAGAACTGGCAACCCCCTCGGTCTAAAAGTGGAAAGAACCTGCTTTGATGAATAGACAACACATGGGACAGCTTTGAGTGTGAGAGGGTCACGAGGTGAAACACACACCGTCTCACAATGAAGCATTCATCTCGGAAAAGCAGGGAGTCGTTCTGGACACTGTCATGAGAGAGCAGAGAAGAGAGAGAGCAGAGCAGAGAAGAGACAGACAGAGACAGACAGAGACAGACAGACAGACAGAGACAGACAGAGACAGAGAGAGAGAGACAGAGACAGAGAGAGACAGAGAGAGAGAGACAGAGAGAGAGAGAGACAGAGAGAGAGAGAGACAGAGAGAGACAGAGAGAGAGACAGAGAGAGAGAGAGAGAGAGAGAGAGACAGAGAGAGACAGAGAGAGACAGAGAGAGAGAGACAGAGAGAGAGAGACAGAGAGAGAGAGACAGAGAGAGAGAGACAGAGAGAGAGAGACAGACAGAGAGAGACAGAGAGAGAGATGACTGAGGGTACAGGCTGCCCCAAGGGGGAGGAAATGGAACAGCTCCCGCAGAGCACAGCCAGTGGTCTCTCCCAGTTGGGGCAGAGTGAGAGGGGGATGGGAGAGATAAAGAGATAGAGGGATATCTGCAGACACCTAAATGTAGGTCACCCAGAGCACAGAGATGGAGGGAGATATGGAGAGAAAAATATGTAGAAAGATAGGAACGGGAGGGGACGAATGAGAACAGACAGAGATAAGACCAGAGAGAGAGAGATCTAGAAACTAAATAATAGAAATTGAATGAACTGGTAAGGAGGGAAATAAAGAAATGATGTAAAACCAAGTCACTGAGAAAGGGATTGGCTAGAGCAGTGGTTCCCAAACTTTCTATAGTCCCGTACCCCTTCAAACATTCAACCTCCAGCTACATACCCCCTCGGTCAACACACTCTCAAATGTTTTTTGCCATCATTGTAAGCCTGCCACACACACACACACACACTATACGAAACATTTATTAAAACGTAAGAATGAGTGTGAGATTGTCACTTCCCACAAGCCGGGCTGTGACTAAAGAGCTCTTATCGGATCAGGGCACAAATAATAATAATCAATAATGTTGCTCTTTATTTAACCGTTTCACATATTTGTTTGGCTGCAAAGGGCATCAATGTCTTAACTAGAGGTCGACAGATTAATTAGGGCCAATTTCAAGTTGTCATAATATTCGGTAAATCAGCATTTTTTGGACGCCGATTATGGACAATTACATTGCACCCCACGAGGAGACCGTGGCACCTGTTACGCGAGTGCAGCAAGGAGCCACGGTAAGTTGCTAGCTAGCATTAAACTTATCTTGGAAAAAAACAATCAAACATAATCACTAGTTAACTACACATGGTTGACGATATTACTTGGTTAACTAGCTTGTCCTGCGTTGCAAATAATCAATGCAGTGCCTGTTAATTTATGTGAAAAATATGAAGAAAAATGTTAAATATTTTTAATGTGAATCACATTTTTAATTGACGAACCTCCAACGGCATTGCGCATACCCCTGGGAATTCCTGGGCTAGGGTATACATAAAAATAAGGTTTGTCGTAAAAGAATGCTGGTCAGTGGCTATGTACAGAGCATTACATTCAGCGACATGTGACAAAAATCTCTTGGCATGGCGAGTGGAGCACAGAGAGAGAAACGGGGCCATGAACAACTGTGGTGGTTGTGGGGGGGGTCGGAATGTGTTCAGGACTATTTAGGGGAAATCTGGCTTGAAGGGGAGTCTGCTAGAGCCCCCTCCCAAATCCCCACCAGCAGATTGCTACAGATTAGGGGGCCGGAGGGGAGACTTTCAGAGAGAATAGTGTTTGCATGTTGCATTTTGCCTTTCCCATACCACCTGACATTCCAAATCACATTTTGCGCATCGTTGCGTGTACATGTGTCCATGTCCTCGTTTTGTATATAGAGTGAACTGAATTGACCCTTTCGAACCACATATCCACCCACAGCTTTTAAGGAAGTCATACCATAATAAATCAAATAAAAACACCACAGCTGTGATGGAAACAGGAAGTGTCAGTACAATTTTATAAATGCAGACAGATCATTTCTTCGTTGGACATGGTGGGATCTTTCTGTGTCTGGAAAATTAATTATGCGAGAAGTGGTTTGTGGAAACACCTTTATGCATAAAGATTGATATAATAACAACAACCATCATATCAAAGTAAACCTGGAGTCACGCAATGATATGGTGTCGTCCTCCCACCACGACCTGGAAAACATTGCCGTTTATTAGGCTACAGTTGATGAACTTCACAGGGTGAGGAGCCTGATGCTCCTCTCCAATAAATATCAAGGGTCTTAATCTGGTGACATGATGATCGATGACTGCCGTTTGACAAATACCTCTCGCTCTAATCTATAACTAAATCTGATCGTGTAGAGACCAGCTTACACACACAGCATCTGTTGGATATAGAGCACATGTTCCAAGACCAAATGGCAAAAGGTATGAGGACACCCCTTCAAATGAGTGGATTTGGCCATTTCAGCCACACCCATTGCTGACAAGTGTATAAAACTGAGCACACAGCCATACAATCTCCATAGACAAACATTGGCTGCAGATTGCCTCTTAGTTAACATGCCACCTTTCCAACAAGTCAGTTCGTCAAAGTTCTGCCCTGCTAGAGCTGCCCCGGTCTACTGTAAGTGCTGTTACTGTGAGGTGGAAACGTCTACGAGCAACAACGGCTCAGCCGCAAAGTGGTAGGCCACATAAGCTCACAGAACAGGTGAAGTGCTGAAGCGCAAAAATAGTCTGTCCTCAGTTGCAACACTCACTACAGGCTTCCAAACTGCCTCTGGAAGCAAAATCAGCACAAGACCTGTTCGTCAGGAGCTTCATGAAATGGGTTTCCATGGCCGAGCAGCCGCGCACAAACCTAAAATCAACATGCACAATGCCAAGAGTTGGTTGGAGGAGTGTAAAGCTTGCAGCCATTGGACTCAGGAGCAGTGGAAACTCGTTCTCTGGAGTAATGAATCACGCGTCTACATCTGGCAGTCTGACGGACGAATCTGGGTTTGGCGGATGCCAGGAGAACGCTACCTGCCCAAATGCATAGTGCCAACTGTAAAGTTCGGTGGAGGTGTGATGGTTTGGGGCTCTTTTTCATGGTTCAGACTAGGCCCCCTTAGTTTCAGTGAAGGGAAATCTGAAAATCTGGGAAATCTGTCGTGCAGCATACAATGACATTCTAGACGATCCTATGCTTCCAACTTTGTGGCAACAGTTTGGGGAAGGACCTTTTCTGTTTCAGCATGAGAATACCCATACAGAAATGTTTTTTCAAGATTGGTGTAGAAGAACTTGACTGGCCTGCACAGAGCCCTGACCTCAACCCCATCGAACACCTTTGGAATGAATTGGAACAACGTCTGCGAGCCAGGCCTTATCTCCCAACATCAGTGCCAACCTCACTAATGCTCTTGTGGCTGAATGGAAGCAAGTCCCTGCAGCAATGTTCCAACATTAGTGGAACGCCTAGAGTAGAGGATGTTATAGTAGAAAAGGGGGGGACCAACTCCATATTAATACCCATGATTTTTGAATGAGATGCTCGACGAGCAGGTGTCCACATACTTGACGTTGTAGTTAATGTTTGTGACAAAAATAAAATCTTTAAAAAATAAAATATATATATATTTTTTTTTAAATCGGTAGAGTTAAAAATGCAATTGAACTGTGAAAATAAGCAAAAAAGTACATTTTGTGTACATTTTGCACTACGTCGTCACACTGATTTCACCAAGTCAGTTTGGTGGGAAAAATATTTTACAATATTTCGCATGAAAGTCTGTCGCCAATTGGATGGAAACCGAGCTACTGACTGAGACATCATTACTATTTATATGTTCATTGTTCAGCATCTCATCACATTGTGTGTCACAAAAAGCCTTCCCCATGCCATACCAGAAACAAGAACCCAACACCGGTGTAGACAATCGTATGTGCGTACTGTCTTTTAAAGCCTCACACATTGAGATCTTAGTCCTTTGGCTGGAACCATTTAGGCTTTATTAAGCGAGGGATAAAGGGATAAGAGGAGAGAGAGAGAGAGAAGACAGAAGGATGAGTCTTATAGACTAATATGGGGTACGGAAAAAACACTTAGGCAGGGGAGCGAAAATAGAACAATGTCTTATTTAACAATAAACCAAGGTCGAGCGAAAGCTCCAGGCTTGTGTGTGTAGACTAAATCCAATTGCTTGGCGTCCTCGCAAAACAAATAAGGACCAGACAGAAACACGTTAACTGAGTTTACAGTCAGCATTCAACAGTGGACATTTTACACATGCGCTCTTGTATTAGACAAATGACTGAAGGCGTCAATCATGTTAAGAGACTATACACACTGGGGTTGTGTGTGGCTGCACCTGGCATGTGTATACATTGAATTAATACATTATGCCAGAGATCAGTGTATCATTGCTATCGCCTCATGACTTACTGCAGCTTTATTTATTTACATTATTTCACGTTCCTCTGTAAATTAAAACTATACATCATGAGACATAAATATTGTCTTGTGATGTGCACATGCCCACCTAATAAAAAGGTCAGGGGACTAACAGTGTGTGTGTGTGTGTGTGTGTGTGTGTGTGTGTGTGTGTGTGTGTGTGTGTGTGTGTGTGTGTGTGTGTGTCACATGCCTGAGAGTCCAGGGGTGTCTCAGGAGAGGTCAACCCCATTCTCCTACACTTCATAAAAGGGTGGGGCAATGTGGTGCAGTGTATTGACTGGCCTGGACATGTCCTCACAAACCACCGAGCTGGGAGAGCTGCCATATAGAGGCCAGTGGCCGTTTTAGGAGTAGGACTGACTTGCTAGAAATAAAAAAAAATCCACTCTCTTTGGGTGGGGAGGAATTGAAAGAGTGGGAGATGGAGACGAGAGGAAGAGTTGTAAGGATGGAGAAGACCGACACAGTCAGAGGAAAAGAGAGCAATTAAAAGAGATTGAGAGGGCAAGAGAAGGTAGAGACAGATAGACACCCAGTAGGAGAAGAGAGATGCACTAGATTGCTCAGCAACAGCCTCATGTTGAGTAACGGCGGTGACACATTCTAGGTGTGGTTGTGGCTCTGGGATATTCACATACTCTTGTCTCGGGGAATTTGTGACAGCCACATCTGCACATACACACACACCTGCGCCCAACTTGAAGTCTAGACAGTCCGGCTGCCCAAATGTAGTGTCAGTTCCACAGTTGTCTGAAGTAAAGAGACAGACAGGAGACACCTGTCCACCATTGTACACACCTAGCTCTAAGTCATTAGCAGGATATAGCATTTCCCTAACTCACATTGGCCACGTTTCAGTGTCAAGGTCAGCCAGTTCAATAAGAACCTATTTAGCATCATATCAAAACAAAATTGAATTCGTCACCTGCTTCGTAAACAACGGGTCATTTTCCTAAAATTCAGAGTTAAAAGAAACAAACAGACAATTGAAATAGTGACACGGAATAAATAAACACAGTGAATAATGAATCGAAATAACGAGTAAGAATAACATGGCTATATACAGGGAGTACCAGTACCGAGTCCATGTGCAGGGGTACGACATAATTGAGGTAGCTATGTACATATAGGAAGAGATAAGTGGCTAGGCAACAGGATAGATAATAGACAGTAGCAGCAGCGTATGTGGTCAGTGTGAAAGTGTGTGTGTGTGTGTGTGTGTATGTATATATCTAGAGTCCAGTGTGTGCGCGCATAGAATCAGTGAAAGAGTTAGAGAAAAACAATGGCCCCGTTGGTTACAGACTTCGTGAACTGGTACCCTTTGCCGTGTGGTAGCAGAACAGACTACAACTTGGGTGGCTGGAGTCAGACTATTTTTTGGGCCTTCCACTGACACCGCCTGGTTGGCAGGGAGCTCGGCCACAGTGATGTACTGGGCCGTACTCACCACCCTCTAAGCGCCGTGCGGTGGATGCAGCCAGTCAAGATGCTCTCAATGGTGCAGCTGTAGAACTTTGAGGATCTGAGGGCCCATGCCAAATCTTTTCAACCTCCTGAGGGAGCCTCCTGTTGTGCCCTCTTTACAACTGTGTTGGTGTGTGTGGACCATGGTAATGCCTTAGTGATGTGGACACAGAGGAACTTGAACCTCCAGACCCGCTCCACTACAGAAAACATTTTCACCACAGCAAATTTATAGTGTGCGGAGCGCAAACGTCGCGAAAATTCTCTATCTTCCGGTGCGCGTTTACTGTGAACACTGAGGCTCTACCCTCTTTAAGTTATAGTTTTAACAGTGGCCAAGTAGGCTACTGTGGCTATTTGATCATAATGTAGGCCTACCAGAGTGGCCTACCACCAAAAACAATGGAGAAAATGCATCCCATCACATTTTAACATGAAAATATATGTTCTATCATCCAGCCTACATGTGTGGTGTTCAATGTAGGCCTACATTCCATGAGACTTTTGAAAAAACATGCAGGGCACGACATTATCCACTTCAGACAAGGTGACTGAAAATGTTGTGCTGTTTGATACAAAATAACATTCATAATTATTCCCCTTCAATTATTACAGAAATCAGACAAATTATGCTACCCTCTGCCCATTGGCTACATAGCATATTCAAGGCCGTCTCAAAATACAACTTTGCCCATTTAAGACAACATAATATATCACACATTTTACGCTCTTGTAGGAAGCAATCACTCCCCCATTGCTGACTACAAATGATCTATAACTGGGTTAATAACTTACTAAATAGCAAAGGATTTGGCTACATGCAGCTCTCGCTTTGATCTCAAAACAGGCGCATCTACTCATGACCGCTCATGCTGTAAAAACAGTCCAGTTCAAAGTGAATAGTACAGATCCATATATGGCAATGGTCTATTTGCCTATAGGCCTACTGCAGCTCTGATTAGTTATGGCACACAGGTCTGTGTAGAGTACGGGCCTATCGATGAAATAGAATCATTCTCTGATGCATTCTGCCTACAAAAATATCTTGCATAGTATGTTTTGTTTCAGTATATTGCATTGAAAGTGGCTAATACTGTGTTGATTCAAATCACAACTCCCACAGTAAAGGGAAACTATGATAGTGTTAACTAACGGGGAAAACTAGACAGTTCAGTGAAGTTCAATCTCGTGCTTCTCTGTGCAGGTGTACATTTCTTCTGCATGGCAGTCCGGGGGGGGGGGGCTCTGTGCCCGCAGCTTAGCGAGAACATTGCTCATGACATAACTAGGCTATAAAGACCAATTTAGCGTTTTGCTAATGCTACCTATCATAATAATGCTAAATATTATGAACGCAGGCCATTTTGGTGGACCCCAATATTAGCATAGTCTAATACTGCACTAAATGGCTAAGCCACTCACTATGTGCCTACATTGTTAAATAGACCACATTTAACAGACCTGTGAAATAAAATAATTTGATGTCTATAAAATTGCATTATCCCCGAGGACTTTCCAGGCTTTGAAAGCGCACTATAAAATAAAGATTCATTTATATTTATGAAGAGCTGAGCATAGATGGGGCCTATAAAAACAAGTGTGAATCATGGTCAGCATTAAAAAAAAAAGGTCATTTAGCTACATTACTTTAGGCTTTCATGTTATAGTTAAGGACGTCACGTAAATAAATAGTCATGTTGGGTTGAGATAGCGGTGGCGGCATGTCTCTGGAGCATGAAAGGTTGTTGAGATTTGGAATGTTTAAACTAGCCGAGGCTCAGCTTAGATCAAGGAACACGGTGCTATTGAAACAGTAGACTTTTCAGATAAGGTCTGTGTCGAGATTTGTATTCCGAGAGAAGAATAAAAAGTTTTTACAAAATCACTGTCTTTTAGAGTGATGTCACATTTCAAGGAGAAGCCATATTCATTGAGATTCCACACATTGTAGTTCAGTTTGACCTTCAATGCTTTGCATTCACGGTGAATTGTAAATTGGGGCTGACTGTACGTATAGTGAGCGAGATAGAAATTGCTGTATTCAAGTGCTATATATTTTAAAAAATTGCCATTCCCACACATTGAACAGCCCATCACTCCAAAGTGCTAGAGCAGACAAAACATTTTGTTGAAATGTAGTCAGCTTTTAACCCTCCAGGCAAACTGGGAGCAGCATAACCTCTTCAGACATTAATTAAAACTCAACGAGCTACATCGACACACACACTCCAGGCTGCCGCCCACTCTTCAGAAGAAAGACCTTACTTCATTAGTGGTTATTCATTAGGTTTTACCAAACCGGATGGAAGGAGGAAGGGAGCGACTGAGGGAGGGAGGGAAAGGGGGATGGAGAGAGAGATTGGGCACGCACTGTGGGGATGGAGGAATGGATGGATGGATGGATGGTTATGAAAACAAATCAAGAGGGTTCCTCAGGTACATAAATTAGACATGCGAGGTCGGGGGGCATTCACTGGAGTCGCTGACCCTCCGGATCAAGCCACGTGTTCATCTATCACAGGCAGGAAGGACAGGACGGGCTTCATCTTCAACCTCATCTTTATTCGCCACGCCTAGCCTCGAAACACGAAGCAACGTGGCCTTCTCGGCAGGGTTTTTACGACCGCCCTGCCCCGATAAATATCCATCATTCCACCCATTCATCCAACTGTCTACTTAAAAAAAGCATCAATCTATTAATTCTTCCGTCAACCCATCAATAGGGTCAGCTTTCCTTTTTACGGCAAGAGAAGGCCAGAGGTCCACACCTCACACTGTATCCCTCCCTCCACGACAGCTGTCAATTTGACAGTGAGGAGACAGAAGGCTACCACCCCCCTACAGAAGCGGATTTGAGCGTATAGTTTCAGCATGGTAACCATCCCCTTCTCTCAGACCATGGTTCTTCTCTCTGTCTGTCAATAGGTCAGCTGTCATTTTTACAGCAACAGGGAGAGGAAATAGAAGGCTTCCACAGTCCACACCCTACAGTGGCAGGTTTTAGCAGTCAGAATTTGCATGCTCCCTCTCCCAGTATCTCTCTCACCGCCTCACTCCCCCTCTGTCAATATGTCAGCTGTCATTTCTACAGTGAGGAAATACAAGTCTTCCACACCCTTTGGTAGCAGGTTTCAAAGTAGTCAGAAAGTACAATATGCACCCCCCCCCCCATCTTTGTCTGCCCTCACTCCCTCGGTCTCCACCATGTCAGCTGACATTTTTTACAGTGACGAGACAGAACGCGTCCATATCCCCTTCGCTCGCCAAGCCAACTCCCTCTCTTTCTCTCCACTACAGCAAGCTGTCACTCCTACACCCCTTAGTAGCAGGTATTAATGTACAGTCAGAATGTACTGCATGCCCCCACTCTCTCTCCAAGTATCCCTCCCTCGGTGTCCACCATTTCAGCTGTCATTCAGCTACGCTTTAGTAGCAGCTATCAGTATCCACTGTACAGTCAGAATTCAGAACATGGCACCCCTTCTGTGAATACCAATTGGTGAATTCCTATGACTGCACTGAACCCTTTAGTCCGGGCAGGCAAACCCAGACACGCCCATCAACGGCTGTGTCTGAAGTTCTGAACTGCATGAGAAAAGGGTGGGCAACAACTGGAAATACTGTGTATCGAGTTAACCTCTCCGTCGCTTCCTCATCAATCAGTCTCTCCATGTCCATCATCGCACCCTTCTCCCTCGGGCTGCCTGCGTGTTCGCTCGCTTGTACTGGGGCCCATTGCTGTTCCAATGGCTCGTATCCACCTGTTCTACCCTTTCGTTTTAAACTCGTTTCCTCCCAAACTATAGGACTAGAACCGCCCTTGTATTTTCAATCTTTCGGCCTACTTTCTGTAGCCTGGTCTATTGCAAATGCTAAAACAAAGCATGTAAAGGATATGTGGTCAAATGGCACATTGTGCCTCCATTGATACAGTAATGACCAGGTTCATGATCCAGAGTGCAAAAACATGCTACTGTCGCATGTGCTGCCAACAGCAGAAGTGAGCTTCTTGAGCCACTGCTTTCCATAATGTCTCTTCAGCCAAACATCACATTAACCAGTTACACTTCCATTGGTGGAGAAAGAAAGGCAGCACATTGCTACAAAATAAATAAAACATAATAAAATAGGCCTTTGTTTCTTTCGCTCTCCTCCTTCCCTCGCTCGATTCCCAATCCTTGTGTGTTTTCTTAGACCGGTAAGGCATTCCTCTCAGGGAATTTCTCCTTTCATCAGCACCTAAGTGCAGTAACATTTACACACACACACACACTATTTTACAGTGACCTTTCCCTTTCTGAAGGAGAGAACAAATCAGAGACCTCGGGGCTAGCATTTTCTTTTTTTATACAAGATACTGAAATAGATAAAATATACCGAGAAGAATGTTCAAGCTGAAGGTTTCGTTAAAGTATTTCTCACAGACATATTACTATGGTGAAGTAGTGGATTGATCTATAAAAATAACCCTGATGTTTATTTATCTTTCCCTGCGGTTTTCTCCAGGGGCAGTAGAACAGGAAGAGAGAGACAAACCTAACATCCAAGACGATACACACTACCGTTCAAAAGTTTGGGGTCACTTAGAAATGTTCTTGTTTTCCATGAAATGAGTTGCAAAACGAATAGGAAACATAGTCCAGACGTTGACAAGGTTATAAATAATTATCTTTAATTGAAATAATGACGTTGTTTCATCAAAGAATCCTCCATTTGCAGCAATTACAGCCTTGCAGACATTTGACATTCTAGTTGTCAATTTGTTGGTAATCTGAAGAGATTTCACCCCATGCTTCCGGAAGCACCTCCCACAAGTTGGATTGGTTTGATGTGCACTTCTTACGTACCATACGGTCAAGCTGCTCCCACAACAGATCAACAGGGTTGAGATCTGGTGACAGTGCTGACCATTATAGACAGAATACCAGCTGACTGCTTCTTCCCTAAATAGTTCTTGTATAGTTTGGAGCTGTGCTTTGGGTCATTGTCCTGTTGTAGGAGGAAATTGGCTCCAATTAAGCGTCGTCCACAAGCGTCGTCCACGGCCGTGCCAAGATCCCTTTCACCCTGTACAAATCTCACACTAACAACCATCCCGGAGTCGCCTCTTCAATGTTTTTTTTACCTTTATTTAACTATTTAACTTTTTACCTTTATTTAACTACGCAAGTCAGTTAAGAACAAATTCTTAATTTCAATGGCTGAGGAACAGTGGGTTAAACTGCCTTGTTCAGGAGCAGAACGAAAGATTTGTACCTTGACAGCTCGGGGATTTGAACTTGCAACCTTTCGGTTACTAGCTCAACGCTCTAACCACTAGGCTACCCTGCCGCCCCAGAGTTGAGACTGGTGTTTTGCGGGTACTATTTAATGAAGCTGTCAGTTGAGGACCTGTGAGGTGTCTTTCTCAAAACTAGACACTAATGTACTTGTCTTCTTGCTCAGTTCTGCACTGGGGCCTCCCACTCTTTCTATTCTGGTTAGTTTGCACTGTTCTGTGAAGGGAGTAGTATACAGCGTTGTACGAGATATTTTGTTTCTTGGCAATTTCCCGCATGGAATAGCCTTCATTTCTCAGAACAAGAATAGAATAGAGTTTCAGAAGAAATCACTTTGTTTCTGGTCATTTTGAGCCTGTTATCGAACCCACAAATGCTGATGCTTCAGATACTCAACTAGTCTAAAGATGGCCAGTTTTATTGCTTCTTTAATCAGAACAACGGTTTTCAGCTGTGCTAACAATTGCAAAGGGTTTTCTAATGATCAATTACCCTTTTAAAATGATAAACATGGATTAGCTAACACAACGTGCCATTGGAACAGTGACGGTTGCTGATAATGGGCCTCTGTACACCTATGTAGATATTCCATTTTTTAAAATCTGCTGTTTCCAACTACAATAGTAATTTACAACATTTACACTGTTTCTGATCAATTTGATGTGACTTTAATTTACTTTTTTTGTTGCTTTTCTTTAAAAAACAAGGACATTTCTAAGTGACCACAAACTTTTGAACGGTAGTGTATATATAAATGAGAGAAAGAGAGGAGTGCAGAGAAAGAGCGAGGGAGAGTGAGAGGAGGGAGAAAGAGCAGAGAGGGTTCGAGGCCTCAACTCTCTGTCAGAGAGAAAGATTTCATTCATTCGCCCCCGACAAACACCACCACTCTGCACTCTCTCCTTCCCTCCTGCTGTCCTTTCTCTTGGCCTTTCTTGCTCCCCCTCCTCTTCCTCCCCCCATAGCTCCCCGCTATTGATGCGTGTACCCAGTGAATGGGCAAATAGCAGTCTGCATCGCTGTGATCTGCTGGCGCTCACACCCACCTCCTCCGCGGCCTAAAGAGGAGCTTGTTGGAGCGAGACCACCGCAGCTCTCAAGCAGCAGAACTAGGTCTCTGGAGCCCTGACGTGCCAGACGGCTCTCCATCACATTGACCAGTTTCCTGATTCGCAACAATGAAAACGTGTCCCTGTAGCATCAAGCCACCCACCCATTTCCAGAGCCCTGGAGTTGGCGAGGAGTTTACTGGAGCGAGATCACAGCTCTGTCAGCCTGAACAAGACATCTATCCGCAGCAAGAGGCCGATTACTTCCTGCCAGTAAGAACCGATTTAGGACCTGTGATTCTCACTACACAGTAAACTGAACCTAGACTAGTTGCCATGCAAATAGAGTAACAAGCTAACCACATGCATTTCAATAGGTCTGGAGGTGTTCTCACGACGGGTGTTATGGCTACACGTGTGGCTGTTACACATTATGATAAAGGTGCCACAACAGAAAGCGTCTCCCATCTCTTCTACTGTGGAATGTTCCAGAATGCAGACCTTGTTAAGTAATGAACAGGGGAAGGGTGGAGCTCATTAAAACAGACCTCTATTATGTTCCTCCCCAGAGGAAAAAAGAACTGGGAGTCGTCTCCTCCACAAATAAACTACACCCCACCCGCGCGAAATGTTGAGCATTCGAAACCTCTACCACACGAGACTGTGGAAATAGCGAGACCTATTCAAATGAAACGGTTTTCTTTAGTTGTGTTAGTCACAATTATTTTTAAACAGAGCTGTAAGATGCCCTTATTAAGAGGGCTATTAGGGGTGGTGAGTAGGAAAGGGGATAGCCCAATTTAGAGTGCCGCTTCTGATAGTGTTGTTGAGCTTACTTTAAAAAAGTGGTCATTGTACCCTGAAGGAAATTGCACTATTACGCACAAGATATTTAGCTCAAGGGTAAAATGAGCCCGTCGGAGCATTTGTAAAGACAGAGTTTGCACAGAGAGCAATGGAACATGGAGAAAAATACGGGAACAGAACAGTGCCTTGGTGCACACCTAATATACACTACATTGTATAGTATAACAGGCATATTGCAGGGGAAGACAGCCCAGTGCGAGATAACAATCAATCCCGTGATGTAGGGCACAAGTTATTAGTAGCGGGGCACGAGGACAGAGCAGTCATTAGGAGAGAGATAGAAATGCAGACATTGACGGTCATACTGAACAAGTAATGAGTGTGCAGAGAGAGTAGGACTGACAAAAGTGAGTAATGACCAGAGAGAGAAAGAGGCAGAGAATCTGAGAAGGTAGGAAGAGAGAAAAAGACAGACCGAGGCCGAGAGAGACAACTGTCTCTGGGGGGAGGGTCAGTCAATGAGTCTACAAGCTACTGATGACAGGTCATTAGATAGCAGCTCAGCAGCAGCTCAGGACCTCCCACAGATGCTGTCCCTCAGCTGTTGGGACTTCCCCTGAGACAGAGATGAAAAGTCACAGACACCACGAGTGTGAGGTCAAAGAGCATCTTAAGGAGGAAGCCTATTTTTATTTTACCAGTTAAGAACAAATTATTTTCAATGATGGCCTAGGAACAGTGGGTTAACTGCCTGTTCAGGGGCAGAACCACAGATTTGTACCTTGTCAGCTCAGGATTTGAACTTGCAACCTTCCGGTTACGAGTCCAACGCTCTAACCACTAGGCTACCCTGCCGCTATAAGAAGCCTCCTGACGCCTTAGATGCTTCCTCGAAAGGTTGCCTCTTCACTCAGCCCCTCCTTCCATTGCCATTTGAAATACCATTAGATCAAAAGGGAAACATGAAAGACCTCCTTATTGATGTAACAGATATCAATAATATCCAATCGGAGTTGTAATGCAATTCTGTAAAGACTCGCTTTCAAATCCTATTTGAATATTTTGAGTATGTAACGCTAGTTTTATTCCACGGTGACAAAAGCATTTAATGGATTAGCCTACAATCTCCTCTACCATCTCTGATCCATCTCGTCGTTGCTCTGGTATTAAAAATGTCGGACAGCGTTCTATACCCTAGTCAGTTACTGGACCATTACGTCTATTGCAGCCAAGAGGTGTGGAGAACACATTGCATGTGGAACCAAAAGGTGAGATCGAAGCAATCCCAGGCATGGCTGTAACCATGGCTCACAGCTATACATCTGTAGTCGTGCTCTCCCTCACTCCGTTCTAATCTGTAAACTTGCACTCTCCAGAAACACACTCTTTCTCTCTGTCCGTCTGTGTGTCCGCGCTCGCATTTTGCAGCATATTTACGTTGCGCTTCAGGAATGAAAATCCAGATGTGCGTTCTACCAAAGCAGACGCTCCACACATCTGCCTGATCTGTCCGACCCAGAGAGACGGACCCACACGCCACAACATGTTCTGCCCCGATCACCGTCTGTCAGTCTGTCGGTCTGTCGCAGGTACAAGCAGATGGCGCCCATCATGTCCAGTCCATGCCCACATACACACCAACACAAAAACTCACCCAACACTAACTGACAAATCCACTAAAACATGCATTAAAACATACAGGTAACGCCAACATAAAAAGTGTCTTAAGGCGTTGGGCCAGAACAGCTTCAATGTGCCTTGGCATAAATTCGACAAGCGTCTGGAACTCTATAAAACAGTGTGTCAGGCGCCGTTCCAGAATCTCCTATAAGAGTTTAATTGGGTTGAGATCTGGTGACTAAGACACACACACACACTTTAAACCCACTATGCTCCTTTGAGACCCCTCTTTCAAAGTCACTGAGATCCGTTCTTCTAGCCATGGCATCCAAAATAATGGGCAACTGGGCATCTTTTCATGGTTCAACCACACCTGTGTGGAAGCACCTACTTTCAACAGACTTTGTATCCCTCATTTGCTCAAGTGTTCACCTTTATTTTGGCAGTTACCCGTAGGACTTCATATAATACAATGTAGGCTAACCAAAATCACTGACAGGCAAATTTACCACCACGAACTGACCTAGTTTAGACACCCACATACAGACAGCCACTGAAATAAGGACCGTCTGTTACAGCCAAACTGAATCAATATTCAGAGCTATTTTTAAAAAGGAGACCGAAGACCCAGTGGTCTGTGTTAGCCAGAGGTTAGCCTAGCGGCTACGACGCCCAGCCAAGTCGGTTTCTCCGATGAAGTAAATAAGACTCCAGATTCAATAGGATTTAGAAAATGTTATGACAAGGTGATAAAGAGAACACTAGACGGGGGGACGTTGATGAAACAAGCGATTTGAGGGTGGAGGGTTGAAAAACACATCCACGACACCACGTGCCAGAACGCACAGATCCATGAGTGCTTCCTGATGCAAACAATGCACAGATTTGGGCTCACAGACGCATGGCGCCGTTTGAGCGGTTTAAAAAAAAAATATAGCATGTGGCCCACACCTGTTATCCTAGCAGTGTGGGATATAAAGATGAAGGGCTCGATTCTCCCTCTACGTTCTCAGATTACGTCGCAAAAGAGGTTTCTCCAACTCTGCCGTTTCGCAAGTTCATCATTCCATCCTTCTCTTTCTCCGAGTCCTTATCCTCGTTGTCGCCACAAGTCAATTCTGTCCCAATTGACAACAGAGATATTGTATTGCCATTAATTTAGTTATTCATGCAATGGAACAGAGGAGGATAAAACTGGGCCATAAACAGAAGCAAAAACAGCTGCCGGGTCAGTTCTGTGATAGACTCTGCATGGAGGGAACGGTCCGACAGTGGTTCCAGTCATCAGCGTAGCTGCACTGTAAACATGGCTTTTGGGAAGATCTACATGGAGAATCATTTAACTGAGCTGTGGAAGCTGTATCATGTTAAGTGGGGGTTTGTGTGTGTGTTTTGCTCATGAGCAGTCTGCACATTAAGCCTGTCTGTGTGCAGAGTGTGTCTGCCTGCCCGGATAGACGGTGCTTCGTTTTAGTTCCACTCCAGACACTGCATCTTTAAGACCGGTAGAACATGGCTTCCACTTCCTCTCCTCCCTCCCTGTCACTTCAGGAATGTTTCCCCAGCCCTGCGTCTCTCACTCTGTCGTGCTGTGTCACCACTTGCATGACTGAGGCCTGCTAGCACACAACAGTCACTGTACTCATGCAGGTCTGACACACACACACACACACACACACACACTAAGACACTCCTGGAAATACCAGATTCCGTTCGCATATATAAAGGGCTGAGGACATTCTTTCTGAAAGTTACTCAATCACACTTCTGCATAGATTCACAGAATCTTTTAAAAAAGCACCATCTATACAGTACTCTGTCCCTGTGCTGACAAGACAAAGTACAAACATGATCAACCTGAAACAAAGCATGCACAAAAAGACAAATGTGCCTACTTGAAAAATATGATCATATTTGGAGAACAAGGTTCTACCACTTACACACACACACACACACACACACCTCATCCCAGCCAGGCTACAGAGCTCATTGATCCTCCTCCTGATGGGAGCGTCACCAACAGAGGACTTTACTCCACCTCCTCCCTCCATTCCCATCTCCTCACTCTTTTCTCCAACCCATGCCACATCCTCTTCCTCTCTCACTTCATCATTCCATCCCCACCTCTCCCCTTTTCTCCTTCCACCCATCCTCCCTCATCCCCCTGCTAGCCCCTCACACCTAGAAGTGCTGGGTTCATCTTTCCATCCTGCCTCTCGGCATGGTATTGTTTTAGAGGGCTGATTAAAATGATTGGATTAAAAGAGGGAGTGGCAGAGTAAGGGAACGACAGATTAGGTAGGGAGGGAGGAATGAGAGAGAGGGGGATTATAAAAAGAGGGGTGGCAGACGGGGAGACCAGCTAACCTGGAGGAGTGAAGGTCCCCACACCTTTCCCACTACTCCGGTTGCAAATGGAGGGGCTTTTAATGCTACAGGGCATTTCCATGTAAAAGGACCAGAGCGCCAACATGGGAAGTTTATAGGAGCATGTCAAATGAAACCTGAAAATGTATTTTTGTGGGAATGAAGGATTATTTTGTTTTTAAATCCATCTAAAACATTAGGCATAGGTAAAGGCTGTGATTTCTGGATAAACAGATTGAAAAAGGGTCTTAGAAAACATCCACCCGATATAACTTTTTAAGACTTTATCAGAAGTGCGGATATCAATTTTGCTGATGAATTAACCCCCCCCAACTGGTACACTGTTAAGTTCAGCTGATAACTGTGTTCTTTATCTTTCTGTCATCTGGTAGTCAACGCGAGAGAGTGTTAAACAGTCTGGACAACCTCTGCCTTTCCCCCTCTTACTGACCCCTATCATGACCCCCCCCCCCTTTTCCATTTACTTTAGCCAGCATCCTCACCCACTGAGCACCGACCGACACCGGACGTCCTGATGGACCAGACCATATCTGGGACCCATCATAGACTTACGTTTAACAAGTTTGGATGACAGCAAAGTACAGTGAGTAGAGTACATTCCAATACAATAGTGCAGTAGACTGTAATGTACTGAACCCTACTCTGCTGACACCCCATTCTTTCTGCAGACATCTTTGAAGCTAAATTCAGAGTAGATATTTAAAAACTGAGCTTTGGGGAAACTTTGTCGCGTAAAAACTTGAGGGACATTTTACTGTGAAGTCCGTTACCGAAGTTCTTCCACTGAATTTGTTTTTGTACACTCTGTGGAAATTGTTAAAGGTAGTCCTTGTTCAATGGTTTTTGCTTGGCGTTCATTTTAAAAGTGAAAAGAAAAAAAAATATGATATTCATAGGTACAACAGCAATGTGCGTTTGTAGAGGGATGTCCTTCCATTAAAAGAAAACAAAGCCACCTAAAGGGATTTCAGCTAGCATTGCTTTAAAAACGTAGCTAAATGCTAATACATCTCGAGCTCACAATTGTTAGCTAATAGCCCAGCGATATAGGTCGGTCTGTCATTCAAATCCCTCTCCTTCAGCTGCCATTGAGCAGGACCATGTGTGTGTGCTGCTCTGCTGTGACCCTGATTCCCCATGGCCTTTATAGCCTCTGTCTATCTGCCAGTAGCAGCTCACCCTGAACCTTGGCTCATCCAACTGTCTTTCCATCAGCATCTCTAATTAATTCTCACTCCTCTTAGTAAATTTTTTTTTTTAAAGAGAGATAAAAGAGCGAGAGAAGAAAGACAGGAGGTAGAATGCCTACTTGAAGGATCTGAGCAGATGATATGATGCCATGCAGACCTGCTTAAAACAACACAGCTTGGTGGGCACCCAGCGTGGCACAAAGCGCTATACTGCACTCCTGGCTCTGTGGGCCAAACTGGGTGATTAGAGAGGGGGGCAGACAATAGACCCACCCCAACAGATGGACTCTGACACACAAATACAATGTTTGCATGGGCATGCAGTTCTATACTACCTACTCTCGAACCATTTGCTTTACAGAGCAGTAGTAGCAAATGCAGACAGGCAGGTAAAGTGGTGCAATCCATCACTAAGTCCACTGTTGGATGAGTCAGCCATGGTTCCATCACCACCACTTAGCGGCTAAATTGGTCATATCTAAACCACAGCCGTTCATTATGAGCACACAGTTGAGAGACCTGAACATTAAAAAGGAGATGTCCTTTAGAATACTCACTCTGTTTTGAAAGGGATTACAGTTTAAGTTCCTTAGTAGTAAAATGCTCTGCAAATGTGCTCATAAATGCTTAACCTACAGGTAGGTAGAGGTAGGGGAGATCAGGTGCTGATAAGGAGATGTACTGCAACTCAATCATTCAATATTAAACATTGCCTATTCCCTTTACCAGCTTTACACCTTTCCTGAAAGGAGCGGAATTAAATTTGCCCCAATTCCCCCAAACCTGAAAGCTACTCCACTCAAAACTAGAGTCCATTCATTCGCTCCTTCTCCCCTCCTCTACCTTCTCCGTTTTCCTTATCGCGCTCACATCCTTTTCCTGTAATTAGAGAGTCATTTTGCAGTCTCACTAAATCTTCCAGTCATATCCCCCCCCCCTTCTCTGTAATCCGGGAATGAGCTTCCAAATCAGATCCTCTTCCCTCCTCCTCATTCAACACTTTCAAAACATCCCTTCTTCCTTTCAACACTCCGGGATTCTGTCTGGAGCGCACTGTACTAAATGTGTCCCTTGTCTTACTGTTTCACCCTCTCTTTGACTTCACTAAACCCAGTGTGAAGATGATAGTTGTACTGCCAAAAAGAATATCCAATTAGTATTATCCTCTACAGCAGGTATTCCCAAACTGGTGTACACCAAATACAAAATGTCCATTTAAATTTTCCTACGGGGCTACACATTTGGGTGAGTACTATCTCACAACTCGATGAAACCTTCACTCTTGCGCAGACATGCCAATATGGAAAAAAAAAAGCCACGGGAGTTTGAGCGAGAATTAAGATGATTTGCGAGTAGTAAGACATGTATAAAAGCAACAGATAACATTAATAAGAAGGGGCTAGAATCGTCTTATATGGTGAGCTGGTGGTCAAGATGTGTTGGTATGTGTACTGATGGCGCAAAAGCCATGACAGGGAGACATAGTGGAGTGGTTACGCGCGCGCAAGCAGTTGCCCCCAACGCCACTTGTGCACACTGTAGTATCCACCAAGAGGCTCTTGCTGCCAAGGGAATGCCTGACAGCTTGAAAGACGTTTTGGAAACTACAGTGAAAATGATTCACTTTGTTACAGCAAGGCCCCTGAACTCTCGTGTATTTTCTGCACTATGCAATGATATGGGCAGCGACCATGTAACGCTTTTACAACCTACAGAAGTGCGCTGGTTATCAAGGGGCAAAGTATTGACACGTTTTTTTGAATTGTGAAGTTCTTTACTGACCATAATTTTCACTTGTCGGACCACTTGCATATGATGACAAGTTTCTCACACGACTGGCCTACCTGGGTGATGAATGATCTGAATCTAGGATTACAGGGACTCTCCGCAACTATATTCAATGTGTGGGACAAAATTGAGGCTATGATTAAGAAGGAGCTCTTCTCTGTCTGCATTAACAAGGACATCATACAGGTCTTTTCCATCATTTTATGATTTTTTTTGTGCACAAATTAACTCAAGCTTACGAACAATGTCAAATGTGATAGAGCGAAGCACCTGAGTGAGTGAGTTGGGTGTGCAATTATGCAGGTACTTTCCTGAAACGGATGCCACACAACTGGATTTCATGCCCTGCCTTCAGTCCACTTACCAATATCTGAACAAGAGAGCCTCATCGAAATTGCAACAAATGTTTCTGTGAAAATTTAATTTAAAAATCAGAAGCCACTGCCAGATTTCTGGATTGAGCTGTGCTCAGAGTATCCTGCCTGGGCAAATCAATCGTGCTGTTAAGACACTGATGCCCTTAGCAACCACAAACCTATGTGAGAGCAGATTCTCGGCCCTCACGAGCATGAAAACTATATACAGGCACAAACTGTATGTGAAAAATGATTTAAGACAGACTCTCCAATAGAACATTGCAGAGTTGTGTGCATCCTTTCAAGCACACCCTTCTCATTAACCTGTGGTGAGATATTCACAATTTTCGATGAACAAATAAGGTTTTATATGTAAGATGACTAAATGAAGAGCAAAATTATTGATATTATTATTATTATTATTATTATTATTTGTGCCCTGGTCCTATAGGAGCTTTGTCACTTCCCACGAGCCGGGTTGTGACAAAAACTCATTATGTTTAACTGCCTGCTACTCAGGCCAAGAATATAGGATATGCATAGAATTAATAGATTGGGATAGAAAACTAAAGTTTCCAAAACTGTTAAAATAATGTCTGTGAGTATAAGAGAACTGATATGGCAGGCGAAAACCAGAGGAAAATCCAACCAGGAAGTACTATTATTTTGAAAGGCTGTTTTTCCATTGAAAGCGTATCCACCATACAAAGACTTAGGGCCCAGTTCACAGTCTCTATGGCTTCCTCTACATGTGGCCGGTCTTTAGGCATTGTTTCAGGCTTTTACTCTGAAAAATGAGGGAGCTCCTGCACTTTCAATCAGTGGCCAGTGGAAATTTCCATTCATCAGCCATGCGCCTGATCGGGATGCTTGATTCTTGTTTCTCCTTTCCTATTGACGAAGCTTTTGCCCGGCTGAAATATTATTGATTATTTCAGACAAAAAAAATAATTAAGGATTGATTTTAAACATCGTTTGAGAAGTTTCTACTAACTTTTATTGTACTTTTTACAAAACTTTTCATCTGAACTTAGTGCACGCGCCTTATGCATTCGGAGGGACATTACCGAACAAAACAAACATTTATTGTCTAACATGGAGACCTAGGAGTGCCACCAGATGAAGATCAACGGTAAGTGATTCATTTTAATGCTATTTCTGACTTTTGTGACACTCTCCTTGGTTGGAAAATGGCTCTATGGGTTTCTGTGGCGAGGTGCAGACCTAACATAATTGCAAAGTGTGCTTTCTCCATAAAGCCTTTTTGAAATCTGACACAGAGGTTGCATTAAGGAGAAGTTTAACACTTGTACTCATTATAAACATTGATAAACGATACTTCTGTAATTTGATGTGGCTCTCTGCACTTTCACCGGAAGTTTGTTTGAGACGATGCATTTCTGACCATAACGGGCCAATGTAAACTGAGATTTTTGGATACAAATATGAACTTTACCTAAACAAAACATACATGTATTGTGTAACATGAAGTCCTATGAGTGATTCATTTTCTCTCCATTTCTGCTTTTTGTGACTCCTCTTTGGTTGGAAAATGGCTGTATGGCCATTTGTATGTTTGAGGAATTTTAATTATGGGATTTGTGTTTTGAATTTGTCGCCCTGCAATTTCACTGACTGTTGTTGAGGGGGGACGCTAGCGTAGAGAGGGTACGCAGCTGTGGTGTAGAGAGGGTACGCAGCTGGAGGTTGAATGTTTGAAGTAGTACAGGACTATTCAAAGTTTGGGAACCACTGCTCCACAGAACTGGAGGAATTATTATGCATAAATCGAACATATTGTAGAAACTTTGCCTTAATGTTTCATGCTTTGTGGCATTTTATCTCAAGTATATAATAATAATAATAATAACATTCCATTATGATGAATGATTTAACTGTTTATTTGCATGCCTTGAGCCCATTTGGGTTTGGGCCTAGGCTAGCTGTGATTTAAATATCTATCAACAAAAGACATGATTATTTCACTTCGGCCCCAAGGCGAGCAGGCAACCTTGTTTGGAAAGCATGCTGCATGTGGGCCGGACTTGCAACAGAAAAACAGAGAAGTTAAGTGGAAGATATTGAAGGCAAACAAAGTCACCTTGAGGACCTCACATCAATATGTCTCGCATATCTTTTATATCATCTGATGCTAAAGTAGAGAAAACAAATTGAATTAGTCTTTTATAAGACCTAGATTAACAAAGAAAGGTCAGGTTTTAGAGATAAACATGTGAGTGATACAAATCTAATATCCAATATAAAATTCCAGAGATGAATTACCAGTTTATAAAAGGGAGGTCGTCTTCAATCTATCAATTTACCATTGCTTTATAACAAATTAAAGGCCCTTGAAGATAATTTTTTTTTTTTTTTAACAATGGAAAATGATTCACCGGTATTGTGCTGGCAGGGGCAATAAAATCAATTAAAATCGTCAGGACATGGCATGTACGAGTGGTGGCAAGCAGATATTTACACGCACACAGGCACAGGGCGGCAGGTAGCCTAGCGTTTAGAGCATTGGGCCAGTAACCCAAAGGTTACGAGTTCCAATCCTTGAGCCGACATGGCGAAATCACATCTGTCGATGTCCTACTATGGCTGACCCTGTAAAACACATTTCACTGCACATATCTGGTGTATGATAATGGCAGACCCTGGCCGTTGATAATGGCAGACCCTGGCCGTGACCCCACTGAGAGGGGTCTCATTCAATTGTTCACGTGTGAAACAGGACAAATATAAGCAGCCACCAAATTATAAGCAGCCATCATTAGGTAAATCTGACCACAATTCTATCTTCCTGATTCCTGCTTACGAGCAAAAATGAAAGCAGGAATCACCAGTGACTCGGTCTATAAAAAAAGTGGGCAGATGTAGCAGATGATAAACTACAGGACTGTTTTGCCATCACAGACTGGAACATGTTCCGGGATTCTTCTGATGGCATTGAGGAGAACACCACATCAGCCACCGGCTTCATCGACTTACACCTCAGCGTTCAACACCATAGTACCCTCAAAGCTCATCACTAAGCTAAGGATCCTGGGAATAAACCCTCTGCAACTGGATCCTGGACTTCCTGACGGGCCACCCCCAGGTGGTAAGGATAGGTAACAACACATCTGCCACGCTGATCCTCAACACTGGAGCCCCTCAGGGGTGTGTGCCCCTCCTGTACTCCCTGTTCACCAACAACTGCATGGCCAGGCACGACTCCAAAACATCATTAAGTTTGCCGATAGCACAACAGCCTGATCACCGACAACGACGAAACGGCCTACAGGGAGGTGGTCAGAGACCTGGCCGGGTGGTGCCAGAATACCAACCTATCCCTCAACATAACCAAGACTAAGGAGATTATTGTGGTCTACAGGAAAAGGAGGATCGAGCACACCCCCATTCTCATCAACGATGCCACATTAGAGCAGGTTGCGAGCTTCAAGTTCCTTGGTGTCCACATCAACAAACTAGAATGGTCCAAACACACCAAGACAGTCGTGAAGAGGGCACTACAAAGCCTATTCCCCCTCAGGAAACTAAAAAGATTTGGCATGGGTCCTGAGATCCTCAAAAGGTTCTACAGTTGCACCATCGAGAGCATCCTGACTGGTTGCATCACTGCCTGGTACGGGAATTGCTCGGCCTCCGACCGCAAGACACTACAGAGGGTAGTGCATACGGCCCAGTACATCACTGGGACCAAGCTGCCTGCCATCCAGGACCTCTACACCAGGAAGTGTCAGAGAAAGTCCCTAAAATTGTCAAAGACCCCAGCCACCCCAGTCATCGACTGTTCTCTCTACTGCCGCATGGCAAGCAGTACCGGAGTGCCAAGTCTAGGACAAAAAGGCTTCTCAACAGTTTTTACCCCCAAGTCATAAGACTCCTGAACAGGTAATCAAATTGTTACCCAGACTATTTGCATTGTGTGCCCCCCCCCAACCCCTCTTTTACACTGCTGCTACTCTCTTTTTATCATATATGCGTAGTCATTTTAACTATACATTCATGTACATACTACCTCAATTGGCCCGACCAACCAATGCCCCTGCACATTGGCTAACCGGGCTATCTGCATTGTGTCCCACCAGCCCCTATTTTACGCTACTGCTACTCTCTGTTCATCATAAATGCATAGTCACTTTAACCATATCTTTAGACATACATACTACCTCAATCAGCCTTTACTCACCTATTGTTCACCTAATACAGGCTCTAACCAACAGTGCAGAAAAGGTAAGTAAGCATTTCACTGTATTCGGTACACATGACAAATAAACTTTGATTTGATTACAGAGACAAACACACACACACACACACACACACACACACACACAGGCTTAGAAATCACTGCCTGCAGGCTGATCATTTTAGAGTCTCTCAATTAGGAGCAAAGCTTGTTAACAAAGCTAGAGCCCACAACAGATTACCACTACCGACTTGGTAAAGACATGGAGAGACCGAGAGCAGGAAGAGAGGGAAAGACACCGATAAAGAGATGAGACAGAATGCCAGACGAGCAAAGGCGAGGAGGGGGAAGGGAGGGCAAGAAAAAAAGGGGAGGATGAGAGGGGAAAGACAAAAGGCGGCCACTCAAAAGGTAATCAGACATGACGAGGATGAAGAAGAGTGGAGCGAGTGAAAGAAGACCACCAACAGAGTCTCTGAACAACGTCTACGGGCCGAGCATACCAACGGAGAGCAGTTCCCTCACGGCAAGGGAAAGATGAACGCTTTATCAAGGAGTGAGGGGCGACTACTGAATTCTTCACGAGAACACTGATATCCTACCACCGTACGCGCCAGGGGGTTTTCTGGTGATACTGCACATGTTTTTCTATGACCATGAAAAGCCAATAAAGCTGAAGTCCTTCCATTTCTAAAATGAGTAATAAAAAGGTTTTCAATCAAAATCACGAGCCATGTTCCCATTTATAATTGACTAATATTTGCCATATTCTTAGAATTCTCATGTGCCAAAGCATCGCCACAGTCCGTGTCATGGTGATACTTGCACACCTGTAGATGTGAAATGATTGAAAGGTGAAACTTGCATCCAGAAAAGGAAGGCGAAGCAATTCAGGCATTCTTGAAAGTCAGGACAATCCCTGTCCTGTAAAGAAACCATTTTTATAGTTGAACAACGAAAAAATGGATTTCGAATTAAGTGTGGAATGGTGCTTTATAGTTACTCGGTGACGTCACGTGCCCCACGTACCTTCAAAATGATTCGGTATTCATTTATTAGGAAAAACAGGTTTCCATCATTTGTCGCAATAAAGAAAGTTTGACAAAAGAGAAAGTCCACCCGTCGAACGGATAAAAATGTGTTTTGAAAAGGTCTCCTATATCTGCCGTTTCCATCACTCATGTCGCAAGGACTTGTGTGTGACAAAAGATGGGTCAATGGAAAGGTGTGGGGGGGGACTTTAACCTCACAACAAAAAGCAGGAAGCTCATATACAACAAGCTGATTTGGGTATTTGAGTCAACAGCAGGTGCACAAAACCCCTGGAATGTAGTGTAGGATGGGCTATTATCTAAGGTCGACAAGAGGCAAAATGTTCATAATGTCCACATTCATGGTATAGGCTGCAACACAAGGCAGCCAAAAAGGTTCCTAAAGCTCATTTGGTTGCATGATACACTCAAAGTTGCAGGTTTGAGTACCACATACTGAAAATATGTATTAACTATTTTTTTTAAAGTGGCTTATACACTTTGGATAAAAGCACCTGTTAAAATAAATAACCACATACTGCAATTCTATAAAGGAAAACTACTACATATTATAGTCGGGGAAGTACGCCCATACAAAGATCCCCACATGAGCGTCTGCTAAATGACTTAAATGTAATGTAATGTAATGTTATACCCATGTGATGCATCATTCTTCTCTCCATGTTGAGGGCATGATGTCACAATCACCCCTCTGATTTGGCTAGTGGAGTAAATGGAAGGTGCCCCATCAAGCAGAGGTATGCTAAGAAGTAGTGGGCCGATCCCCTGCGCCCCGGTCAGTGGGGGGTATCCTGCCTGACTCTTCATAAGGAGATACTGCTGTGTGGTAAAGTGGATGAATGAGATTAGGGCTGACTCTGCAGGAGGTCTGTCTGTGGGACGCCCCTTCGGGATCACCACATATTAACCATTGGGACTGATTTGAATGGTAAATCTTCCCCACACCGAAAGCGTTGAGACACACACACACACACAGGCTCAGACTGCAAACACTGCGAAAAGACTAACAGGCCCCATCGCGGAACGGCAAGAACTATCAGTCTGAAATGTACACACACACAAAGGGCAGGGGTGAGCCCAATACTGAATACATCATCTCCTATTGGTCCAGCGTTAAATGAATTTTGCTGCGATTTCCCCCTCATACTCTCAATAGAATATTTCTGTGTGTGTGTGTTCGTTCACATGCAGTGTGTGCGTGCGTGTACGCATATAGGACCTAACAACAGTGTGACCTTTGACGTCACGGTGGCCGTGCTAGATTACCTACTGTCCTGTCATGGCTGGATCAGCTAAGAGTCACGAGCTGGAGGAGTCAAGAGTGAGATTCTTCCTGGGACCAACACCTCCAGTCACAGGCCACTGGCCAGCAGGGTCTCACAACTCTTAGTCACATAGAATGGTAAAAAACAGCAATACCGGACAGAGATATTCACAGACAGATCCGGTCAATCCTCACCTATAATCCATTCCAGATCCCTGTCATTCCAAACATGACAAGGAGTAGAGTGATGGCACAGACGGGTACCCAGGCTCCCGGAGCCGCTCCTTGGGCCCGTACAGAAACACTCGACTGACGCACATTGGCATATCCTCAAGGCTGCACGCAGTAACCAATGGACTCTGTATGTATGCTACAGTGTCATCCTCAATAGAGTAGGTCAGAATGGTGCTTTAAAATCATGACAAATCCTGGGATAGGCCTACTCAACAGGCACAGAGAAAGCACAGTCTGGATGCACTTAGTCCTGTGTGCATCCAAAGTCTAGATGGTGTGACGGGACAGGCGGCAGGAAGTAAACCGTTCCCTCTTTTAACCACGGTCTCCTCCTCCAAAACCCCTCTCCTTGGACAACAGTCTAGGGATAGCTAGCAGTCTATTCCTCCAGGATGGAGACGGATGGATAGCATGTCAGGAGGGGTGTGGAGGAGGTGTAGAGTTGCCACGCAAACCACCTTTCTCCCGACCAGAAAGAGGGGGAGGGGTAGAGGAAGAGAGATGATGGAAGAGAGAAATGGAGAGACTGGAGGGGTTTTTGTGAGAGACGTAGCCTCGTCATAGCTGCTTTGCAGCACCTCATCTGGCTCCTATCCAAGTCACAGAGAGACAGAGAGACAGAGAGACAGAGAGACAGAGAGACAGAGAGACAGAGAGACAGAGAGACAGAGAGACAGAGAGACAGAGAGAATGAAAGGGAGGAATAAATGGGAGAAACTGGGAGCCCTTTTAGAGCAGTTCTCTCTTAGCTGCTTTGCAGCCCCTGCACATCTGCAGTGAAAATAAATAGGAGTGAGAACGTAAGGTAATCCCAGTATTAAGACCTGCAAAGTATATTATCATTCCTCTATAGCTTACCTCATCTTTATTCCCCTGAACACCTACGCTAATGCTGCATCTTGTCACAAACAGACAAACCAGACTGATGATGTAAGTACAGCTCTGGGGTCAGGGAGGGGAACACCAGTACTGTGTGGTGTGTTGCTGTGTTGCTAGGGACAGACATGCAGAGTGGCTCTCCTGTGCATCCATCTGAAATCAATGCTCTCCCGGCCACAGTCCCCCACATAGTGCTTTTAGCATAGGACTCCATGATTAATTCATTAACAGGTCTCTCCCTCCCTCCCCCTCTCTCCCACCCAGTCTCCCTTCATCTTGACAAATCTACCCCTCTCCATTTGATACATACACATCCCCCTCCACTCACATCACAAACACATGTGCTGGCATAGAGGAGTGCTGCTGCAGTGTGTGTGTGTGTGTGTGTGTGACAGGAGCAGTCCAGAGGTCACATTAGAGCCCCTCTCTCTGCTTCTCTGGCCTGCTGGAACCTCATTATCCATTCTACTCAACACACTGCTCCAAGGGCCCCGCAGAGAGTGGACACACACACCCTATTGGAGTATACATGTGCAGGAGCCTATTAAGTGCCTAGATGTGTTTGGTTGACCCCCTCTTGCCTAAAAATATACCACACACAGTAGCGGGTTCATTCCAGCCAACCTTGAAAGATTGCATTGCCAACATAAAGAAAAGAAAAAAAACTGACCGAGACATTTCAATAATGACTCCAGGAGACACCACAGCCTCCAGCCAACACTGCATTAACATTCAGACAACATTTGGACTCAGCTGTGGGGAAGCCAGTCAGCCATCTCCGTTTCAATCAGGCCCAGTTTACAGACACACAGTCTTACCAGTTATGAATGCGGGCCCTGTGCTGTGTTAGAGGAGGGAGGGTCAGCACTGTTCATTACACACAGACACACACACACTTTCCAAAAATCAGCTGGAGATCAGTTATGCAATGAGCCCTGAGGAGGAAGAGTCTAGAGAGAGACTGCTGAGAACAGGGAGTTCATTCCACTGAGAAAGAGAGACAGATGGCAAAATAACTGGTATGTGAGGACGACTTCGTGTAAGAGAGGAGAGCGAGTGCAAGAAAATGGCTATGGGGCAGTGTCCTCGCAAGCCGCATTCTACCATGTGAGTCGAGGCAAACCGGAACCAGGGATTCGGGGAGGGCAACCAGGCAACATGGGGAGGGCAACCAGGCAACATGGGGAGGGCAACCAGGCAACATGGGGAGGGCAACCAGGCAACATGGGGAGGGCAACCAGGCAACATGGGGAGGGCAACCAGGCAACATGGGGAGGGCAACCAGGCAACATGGGGGGGAAACCAGGCAACATGGGGGGGAAACCAGGCAACATGGGGGCAACCAGGCAACATGGGGAGGGCAACCAGGCAACATGGGGGAAACCAGGCAACATGGGGGAAACCAGGCAACATGGGGGCAACCAGGCAACATGGGGAGGGCAACCAGGCAACATGGGGGAAACCAGGCAACATGGGGGGGAAACCAGGCAACATGGGGGGAAACCAGGCAACATGGGGGGGCAACCAGGCAACATGGGGAGGGCAACCAGGCAACATGGGGAGGGCAACCAGGCAACATGGGGAGGGCAACCAGGCAACATGGGGGGAAACCAGGCAACATGGGGGAAACCAGGCAACATGGGGGGACCAGGCAACATGGGGGGACCAGGCAACATGGGGGAAACCAGGCAACATGGGGGGAACCAGGCAACATGGGGGGAATCCAGCAGGAATCCAGCTGTAACGATCCAACCCCTCTATCCAAATCATTAATTCGTCTACCTCAGTTCCACCTCTCCCTCCCCTCTTGTTCTCATTCCAGGCCATATTCAGTCAGTCCCAATACCAGGGGAGGTAACAGTTTCAATAACCAAAACCCATGACGGAACCATTTGGAACATTCCGCACTCCAGTCGGTTACAGATCGAATGTTAAGTTACAGCCCCCCAGACTGTTTCCCCCAATTCAACCCTAATTCAAGTCCAGCCAGCTGAACTGACGGCGGCATCCGTTTTCACAAGACACCATAATATTCAAAGCTCCGCGTAGATCGAGTTTAATGAAGCAGTGGAAAGACACGGGGTACTGTACATGTCTCTGCATGTGGCGGATCGGAGAGACAGGACAGAACAGGCCTCAAACGACCGGTCACTTCCTTGTACGCCATAAAAGTTATAATTCAGTTGGGGACACCAGCTTCAGCACAGCTTCAGAGGGGAAACACAAAACATTTCCTGATACTCTTCTGTCAGTTCCCGCTCGCTGACGCCGTCAGAATGTGCACAGTATGTGTGAGCGTGGGACTGTGCAAGTTCAAATCTGT
Organism: Oncorhynchus keta; assembly: GCF_023373465.1. Classification (NCBI taxonomy): domain Eukaryota; kingdom Metazoa; phylum Chordata; class Actinopteri; order Salmoniformes; family Salmonidae; genus Oncorhynchus; species Oncorhynchus keta. The sequence goes on along the minus strand of NC_068440.1, from coordinate 7,159,624 downwards.
GTGAAGCACATGTGAGTGTGCGCGATTGTCGCATTCTGTGAAGTGTGAGAGTCCAAAAGTGTAAATGTACTGTGTGTGTGTGTGTGTGTGTGTGTGTGTGTGTGTGTGTGTGTGTGTGTGCATGCATAACAATATGAGGACTGTGGGGTGAAGACGCTACAGGGATGGATCCCTTACTGTCCATCCCTCACTCCATGTCTGCTTCAAGGGTAACAACAACCAACAGAGTCTAGCTAGTAGTGATGTGGATGGGGTAATACGTTTGGAAAATCAAATCGCAATATCTAAACGCAATACATACCGTATCGGCACCTAGGTATGGTGATATCGTAGCGTGTGGTCCCTGGTCATTCTCAGGCTACTAGTAGCTGTGGTAACTAAATGCAAAGTGACAGCACCGAGCTGCCGTGAGTTGGCAGGCGAGCGAGCAAATTCATAGGCGGCAACAACAGGCCTGGATGGACGGAAAGCCCTCAGGTCTGGGAGGTTGTGGACCTGTCTTGTTGAACTGCACATACAGACAGTCTGGTATTTTCCATTTAGGCTTAGGAATACAGGGGGGGGGTTCCTGTCTGTTAGTTTTAGCTAGCCCCTGAAACTGGTGTCAATCTTGGGCCACCTGGTCTCAGTGGTGTATGCCTGTCCAGTGTCCACTCACGCTTAAGCCACACGTGTGGGTATCCATTTTCACGTTTCACGTCCCTGTGCTTTTTCCTTGTGCTCAGCCAGCCACTTACTGGATATCCTGTCAATTGTTATTGAGAACCCGTCGACTCCCTGAAGAACGACACACAGTGAAACACACACCACTGAATGATTTAAAAATGGTACCATATAGCCTCATCCAATTATAGTCAAGCGATGCCTTCAGCACCTGACTGAGTTCACATTTCCCACTCCTTTCTTCATGCAACTGCCACAAGTGACATGCAGTTGAAAAGCCCATCACACACAGGTGTGAAAGGGGCCATAGGGTCAGACTCCACCCCCCAGTAGGGACAGTAAACGTAAAGCTATATGACCTCTATACAGTGTGTGTGTTCTATTGTGTACGCTACCTTTGGTATAGAAAGTCAAGCATCTAATGGTTCTGGGTAGACTGGGGGCCTTGGTCCCCAAGGAGGATTCTACTACAGGTTACTTCAGGGCCCTTGCCCCACACCAATGACTATTTTTTAGGGGAAACCGTGTCCTTATTGGAAGTAATAACAAGGAAGTTTAACTATCAGTGTGACTCAACTGTTCCAAGTTCGGTTGCAATGTAGGCTAAAAACAAGTTGTAAAAAAATATAATAATAATTGTAGCCACAGTTCAGTGCACTGGCTGTGAGGTGTTGACTATGTGTGTCAAAAATATATATATTGCCATGTCAGTTAAATAATTAACTTACATTTATCAACATGAAACAACATGTCGTGTGTGGCATTGGCAACTACTCTGTAATCGCTATCGGCAAATGGAGTTATACTTGTGGGCAATTAATTTCTGCAGTCTCTAAGCTTGCTCACAGAAACGCATCCACTCTGCATTAACATGTCCGTCCGTCTGTCTGTGTTCATGCCGGCGCGGTAATGGTTGTTGCCCAGCCCCACTGATTATAACAATGTTACCAAATATTCATTTATTAACGCAATGCCAAAACCTAATGGCTGAACGACACACTGATATATTACATGCATTATTGACATAAAACTACTAATTACTTGTGCTCTCCTATCACACACACTACTCTGACCCCCATCAGAGTCGCATTTCATTACAATAATCAATAATTTAAAAAAGGACCAGCCTTTCATCTGGGCCCAGGCCTCACAGATGTCGCCAACGTCAATTGCTATCAACCCCTCCTCCCCTCCCTGCATCCATCACGGTCAATTTCAGTAGAGGCATTCATTTTTAAAGCGGCCCTGTCATAGGGATTATGAAACAGCAAGTCTCGATGCTGGTGGTAAACATGGTGGAGCAGGTCCAAATACTGGGTTGGTTTCAGGCTGTAGCATTTTAGTTATTAAAACTAATAACCTTGTTTTAAATGTGTGCGACCAAGGGGGAACTGTGGAACTAACTATTATGCACTATTTTCGCGTCTTGGGAGCAATCTCAATGCACAATAGTGCATGTCATGTGGGTACATTCCTTGACGTTAGCAGGTTTATGAAGTCCCATGCCAGCCATCTTTGGCGTCTGGGTGCCACAATATCACAACAAGATCAGACTTGAAACGCACGCAGCTGGTTTGACTCAAAGAAACAGAAAGTTGCGCTGCGAGTGTAGCCTATTTATCAAAAACGTAAACAATGAAACAACCCAGATAATGACATAGTCCCGCCGTAGATCAACCCAGGCCAGGGCCCAACTCATTTATTCTTGTTCTTTACCTTTGTATCTCTCCAGAACATCTTCGTACGCCTGGGCGAATTCCTTTTCCTGGGAATGGTTGGTCGGCAGTAAACCCGGGATGAAGCCGGCCATGGTGCCTCTGTTACCGGTGGCCATCAGCCGAATGGCCCACTACCGCAGTAATCCAGGACGGTGGATCCGGGTCCTCTCCTCGCCAGCGCAGCTGTCAAATCCGTTTAGCTTTGAAAGCCACGGTGGATGTGCTGCTCCTCTCCGGTGTTTGCTTATAAATGTAGCAATTCGCGAGGCCAATTGATTGGTTGGTTGAAACAAACGTGAAGCGGCTCACTTGACAAGTCCAGTCATCCCTAGTTTGCATGCAATATGTGAAGAAAAAAAATAGGCTACAGAAAGCTCCAACCTTGGTTTTATCCTATATAAAATAAATGTCTATGTGAACGTTATAGCCTACTGATATTTAATTTATCGACCCATTATTGTCCAATGTGTCCGCCAAACCACAACAGCGTCGTTCGCCGTATTCTTTTGAACTCAACCCCTTCAGCTACCTAACGACCCGGCGAATATTGTTTTATGTGCGTGCGTGAGCGCGCCCCTGAAGCGTGTCTGCGTAATGGCAAGTCGGGATCGTAGTGGGCTGGCTCCTTCCGAAATCAGAAGAGGCTCGACTGAAATAGTATCTGGACGCCGGTTCGTATATCCCCTTTTTTGTCGATGTCTTTATTCAATGAAACCGCTTTAGCGTCTCTGAATGCTTCTTCCCAGCACAATGGCCGCTTCTATAAAGTCACGGTTTGTGTGCTGCGACTCTTCGCCTGCCTCTCTTCCTCCCTCTCAGGTTTCTATATTCTCCCTGGAGTGGCTGTCATCCCATCCCTCTCTACCGGCCATGCCAGAAACCTACACCAGAGGAAATGTATCGCTATAGGTCAATGGATGGCTGCGGTGGGACACATGTGCGTAAAGTAGTGTTGGAGCGCCCCTCGGTGGTAATCCGGACCGGTGTAACGGCACTTCCTTTTACTCAAAAAGATGGCGTGTCCAGTAATCAGCTTTGAGGATAGTTGCTTTGGTCTTGGGCTGAACCCGCCATCTAACGGCAATGTAATGTAATGCCATGCCAGTTGAGCCCTTTAAAGGTCCACTGTTCCAATCACAATCCACACCCATCACAGCAGTTTAAAAGAATGTGCTGTATTTCCTCAATCTCTCACTTCTTGCATGGAGACTAAAATCAAGATCGTCATTTAGGTCACTCCTTTCCAGAAAAATAAGGGCACACAATGGCTGGCTGCACACCACCGCACATTATGTCAGGGTGCCACACCAGGACATACAGGTGAAGCCAATTATTCAATGAACACACAAAAACATCAATAGACATCAATGGGCTGGATCCATTGTCCTCATATATACTCTCAGGTGATCAAGATCAATAACATCCCATAGACCTAACCCTATAAGTGTCTCGTCTATAGCCCAGTATAATCAGTGAATGACATGTTCACAGTAGCCTTTTCCATCGACAAGAGGTAAGGGGATCTGGACAGGTGAGACCGACGTGTGTTTGTGTCCGCCGTCCATAAGATGGGAGTCTGTGTGTAGTAGGCCTATGGGCGAGGCAGGTGACGTCTGTGTGTACGAGGATCTCAGAAGTCCAGACAAATGCGTCAGTAGAGGGATACCCGCCATAGCTTTCTCCAAGCCCAGCCTTACCCTGACCAATACCGTACTGTCATAGTGCTTCCTAGCCTGACCTGACATCAACCAGACATCATCTCTCCGTAGCCAGGAGCTGTTATGCATCATCAGCATTTCCTCAGTACTGTGGATAATGCAGACATGACTAGTGGAAAATCAACTTTTATAATCCATCCGCAACAGATTCGTTCAGTCTGAATATTATAGAATACCAGAACATTACTAAATAAATAGGGATAAGAAAGACTTATTTTGGTCCCCAAAATGTAGGAAGTGAGGCAAAGAGGGAGTGAGAAATGGAGAGAAATAAAGTGATGCTAACTTCCCCATGAAATTATTCAGAGCAACTCCATGGAGATATTTTCTTTCTCTCATTCTTTTACTCAGACATATGTCTTGTCAGTTTCTCTCTGTCACACCCCCCCTCCCACCCCCCCTCACACTTCTCTCTTTCCAAACACACTCACACATCCAATGATCCACAGTCATGAAGGCTTTGTATGAATACAAACCCACACAGTGTAGACCTTCAGCCGTCAGACCTGGCAAGCACACAGACACCACACACTGAGTTGAGTCACACTGACTGAGTCTAGAGTTTGGCAAATTAATGCAAAGCAGGACAGCCAGATGTTGTCGTTGACCGTCCATTGGCTCCCGCAGCAGTGCACACATACACAGACAGTCACACACACACATACTGTAAACCCACACACACGCATAGAGTCACACACACACACACACAGACAGTCACACACACACATACTGTAAACACACACACACACACATACTGTAAACACACACACACACACAGATCACCACCAAAACAGACATATACTACAGTAATATATATGTAAAGAGTAGAGGAAGAGGTAATAGTGATGGGAATGACCTCAAGGAGAGTGACGTGACTCGGGTGACATTCAGTTTACGGGACATCGGTAGATCCACTGACTGCTTGGCCACTGTTATCATTTTAAGGCTGCAGTTGTATAGTGTTTCCGCTTCTTGTATGTAGGCTATTCATTGATAGCTCCTGTACTTTAGCATACAGACACCTAGCATAATCCTTCCAGATGAACATGGGTTCACCCCAAACGGTTTGACATACATTACTGTCTAATAAGATTCCCTCCGTAACCAGACCTATACCATCATCAGATAATAAGAATAGCTGATATAGTCGAGACATAGGATATCCCACCAATCACATAGTGCCTTCAGAAAGTATTCACACACCTTGACTTTTTCCACATTTTGTTGTGTAACTGCATGAATTTGAAATGTTTTAAATTGAGATTTTGTGTCACTGATCTATACAAAAATACCCCATAATGTCGAGGTGGAATTATGTTTTTAGGATAATCATCATCAAGCTTTGGTTATTTGAATCAGCTGTGTAGTGCTAGGGCAAGAATTGAAACGTGCTCCCAGGGGGGGGCCCAGGACCGAGTTTGGGAAACCTTGCCTAAAGGCAAGTCTGCCAGGATCTTTAGACATGGACCAAATCATTATTTTCCCGTTATAACCCCATCTAGTGGTCATTGGTGCCAGCTACAACAGTCTATCTGACCCTGCACGATAAAAGAAGCACTGATGAAACATGATGAAATGCGCTAGTCATCTTTGTTTTAGCACGCTGAGTCCAGCTGCAGACAGTGAATGAGTCGTACGAGACATGCACACACACACAAACAAACACACAATATGAGGCATGTTGCCTCTCTACAGCAACCCAGTTTCAACATTTTAGCCGATTGCATTTTTCTACGCACTGATTTAGCCCGCTAAGTGGCTAATTTGTCGCTAATGTTGCAAAGCACCTTCTATGGCATAAGATTGAATCAGGTCTATTTTGAATACATATAGCCCCTTGGCTTGGGTTCTCAGAGTGTTCTGAGGTTGTGTGTATAGGGCCTCTGTTGACGTGTGTTTTAACTAGCCGACATAATTAACTTATAGCGAGGCATTCCAGCTCCCTTTTCCCATTCCAAATGGCTCAGATCCACCCTCCCTCTCTTTCTCTATGTTTCCCCACCACATATACTCTCTCCTTTTTACATGTCATCATTACTCTTCCTCCCATCCTCTCCGTTTGAGTCTTGCCCCCTTTTCCCTGTCTGCCCTCCTTCCATCTTCTTCTCTGTTCATTCTCTCTTTCTTTTCTTTTAAATGTGGATTCATCTTTGGGTTCGGTATATCCCTCACTCGACCTTCTTCCGTGTCCAACTTCAATTCAAATTCAAATGCTCGCTCTCTCTGTTTCACTATTTATTTTGGCCCCTTTTTCTCACTTTTCCAGTGTCTTTCCTACTCCCTTCATAGCCATGGAAACCGGGAGACCGGGAGAGTGTGCATGCAGGTCGCCTTGGCAACAGGGGAATGGGGAAGAGCCAGGCTAGGAGCTGTCCTTTGCGCTGCCTGGTGAAAAATGTTTGAACAAGAGCTCAGGCAGGCAGTCGCCTAGACACCTCAGGTCCAAGCAGGCACCTTATGTCTGGGGCCAGAGTACATACTGTATGTACATACATTTCCCCCAACGCATTCACTCTGCCTCCAACTGACATTCGCACACACTCATTACACATGCACGTTTACACATAGGCTATACAAATGTCAAGACAGTTAATTGAAAATAATTTGATAAATAATCCACAATAGCAGGACATTTTTGAACTGTTTTGAAAAGAACGTTCCAATTCATGAGACAAATGTAGCCTTTGTTCCATGTAACATGCAGATGCTCCTCAGCTTAATTTGGTCAAATGAATTACATTTAATCTAAATATATTATATTATAAAATGACCAGACATGCTAATATAAACACTCACACTTGCTTTTATACTTGATTCTCACTTCGTCCTCATCCTTCATCCTTAATTTAATCCAAAATGAAAACCAATATGAAATATTGAATAAAAACGACACCACACAACACCTTTTGTTGCCAATAGCGTGTTCCACTGTCAACACTGATTAAAAAAAATCAGTAAGACAGACACAGCCTTTCTCCTGCCCACTCATACACACACACTCACACACTCTCGTACGCAAGCACACACACACACACAGCCCAAACCCTGGAAGTGTGGCACCACAACACATCAGGACAGCTGGGAATTCCAGCTCTTCAAAAGAGGAGACGGTCAAATGACCAGTACGGTCAAAACCTCAAAAACACGGGTTCAAAAGAGAAAAAAGGGATAAAAAAAAGAAGACTCGTGTCACAACCGCTTCAAGTAAACAGGCAACCAAAAAAAGACCTGTTTGTAGCTTTAGCATGACAATTTAGTTTCTCTCACACTCCTTTCTCCCTCCTTTCTCTTGACCTCTGACCAGGAATTGGTGGAGTGCCTCCTCTCTCCCCCACACTGGTTAGTATATACAGTTGAATTCTGATAAGTTCACATAAGTGCAAACTGTTTAAGTATTAAACCTGTTTTTAAAACTTAACATGGCAAAGTGGGTGGGGTTATATCCTTCCTGTTTGGCCCTGTCCGGAGGTATCATCGGATGGGGCCACAGTGTCTCCTGACCCCTCCTGTCTCAGCCTCCAGTATTTATGCTGCAGTAGTTTATGTGTCGGGGGCTAGGGTCAGTTTGTTATATCTGGAGTACTTCTCCTGTCTTATCCGGTGTCCTGTGAATATAAGTATGCTCTCTCTAAAATTCTCTCTTTCTTTCTTTCTTTCTTTCTCTCTCTCGGAGGACCTGAGCCCTAGGACCATGCCTCAGGACTACCTGGCACGATGACTCCTTGTTGTCCCCAGTCCACCTGGCCGTGCTGCTGCTCCAGTTTCAACTGTTCTGCCTGTGATTATTATTATTTGACCATGCTGGTCATTTATGAACATTTGAACATCTTGGCCATGTTCTGTTTATAATCTCCACCCGGCACAGCCAGAAGAGGACTGGCCACCCCTCATAGCCTGGTTCCTCTCTAGGTTTCTTCCTAGGTTTTGGCCTTTCTAGGGAGTTTTTCCTAGCCACCGTGCTTCTACACTTGCTTGCTGTTTGGGGTTTTAAGCTGGGTTTCTGTACAGCACTTTGAGATCAGCTGATGTACGAAGGGTTATATAAATACATTTGATTTGAAACACTTTAAAATGTTTTGTTTAAGTGGATTGCAGTTCACCAGTCCCAATTTAAATGTATTATTTTCAATGGCTCAGTCGATATCTGCACGATTCACAACAGTTATGAGGAGCTTCTGTTACACACCACATCAATCCATCTCTTTGTATACATCTCTATTTAGTGCACAACAACCCCACTGAGCACACACGTTGAATGAATGTTGTTTCCATGTAATTTCAATGAAATGGCATTGAAACAACGTGGAATAGACGTTGAATTTAAGTCTGTGCCCGGTGGGACGCTGATTGTGTTTGTAAAGAGTCATGAAAGTAACAGAAATAGCAGGCGAAGAGCAGCTTGCATGCCTGAGGAAACAAAAGCGGGATACATAACCATTCCTTTTCCACTATATCTTGAGTCGCTCCTTCCGTCACAAACACTTTACTCCCTTATAAAACCCAAGCTGGAACAATGGCAGGTTCACCGATGAATTTTTTTTTAAAATCTTCAAGCCATAAACCTGACAGATTATTTTCTCTGATGTATTTGTAGCAGTATCACAACCCTTCAGTAAAAGTACAGTACACTCTGTTTAAAAATATATATGCCTCGTTGCTGCCAATTGGAGTGTTGCTATGATATGTTTTTTTTGCACTCCCAACCCACATCCACATTCATAAGGGTATAGAGGGGTGGAGAGATGTAGCCTCATCCTCGCCACTCCCTCTCATACAGCACAATCATTACAAAGATAGCTCTACATTAGACTTAACAATATTCCAATGTGTAATAAAATGCTTCACGTTGTAAGGAAAACATGGCCACACATTTGCCTTCTGTCTTCCCGGAATGAAGGGGGACCATTATCAGTTCCCATCTCTGCAGGTGTACCCTCTACAGGTGAGTTTTGTAGAAGTACATACTTCCCAAATGTCTTACCTGCAACACGCACCACCGCCCTCTCGGCCGGGTCCAGCACAGAGTTGTGGGTTTTCCTCTTTCTCCTTTCTCCTCTCTCGTGTCTGGACGGTCGGTTCCAGGGTAGGGTGTCCCCAGAGGGGCCTTGGAGTCCGGACGGGCAGGGGGACAGGGAGCCCCCCGAGCGCTCGCTACGCAAAGACCGCTCGCTCCTCTCGCTAACGTAGGAGCGCTCGCTCAGTGTCTCCTCGTCCGAGGACTCCATCACGCCGAAGGGCTGGAAGAGATGGGGAAGAGTGTGGGGGAGGTGGTAGAAATTAGGGGCAGGGCAAAAGGGGGGGAGAAAAAAGGGAGGACAGAGAAAAGAATTGAAGGTATGAGAGATAGGCAATGCTGTGTAATTCATCATCCACAGTGTAATCTGGCATAGCTCACGAATAATGCAAGGCTTCTTGTAATTAGTTTAAGTCACCTTGATTACGACACGATGTGGTAAACTAATGGTGACGACAATAGGGAGGAGGATGGAGGAAGAATTCGGTTAACAGAACTGCCAGGTCTCAATGATGCTCAATGAGTTGGACGAGTTCAAAGTAATATGACAGCAGAAAACCATTACTCAACTTCCAAGATGGAGATGATTGACATAAAGGCAAAGAGGATGGCTAGACATCACAGCGTCACTGGAGCGGTTGTGAAACCACACCACACTTCAATCAATAGTCAATGGAGAAGGACAGGAAAATGACTAAATCAGGACAATTGAGCATCTTTCAAGCAACTTTGACGACAAACAAGAGCAGTATGACTTCCATTACTCTACATTCATAATAGATGATTGACAGGTGCGTCTTGGGGTCATGATGAAGATGGTTCAACTGCTGAGTCACTGAAGTAATGATGTGGAAAGACCAAGGGACAGGTTGATCGAATACCCTCACTCCGGATTCTATTAATACAGTCTGGGTCCTGGTCGATACTGGATTCTCTACTCGAGTCATGCAGAGAGAGGAGCTGAGGAGCATTGAGTTCTTCTGTGATCAGCTGCATGTGGATGGGACCCAAGGGAGCATGGACTCGGGCTCTGTCCATCATATTGGGGATCAATACCACTGACCTCAGCACAGTGGTGTCTGGGGACTTTGAATGGGTTTTACTGTCTAAAGGCTGTCTAAAGGCTGACCCAGTCATGCTAAATGACTGACACGATTTGATTCTGGTTTTATTCAGCTATTTTTCAGACCAGACCTTTGCAGTTTTACGTCTCATGAGGGTCCTAGTTGACCACAAAATCACCACGGTTTTGCATTTTTATCTAAATAAGGAAGAGTATTTTTTTAAAAGAGTTTTGGCTTTCTATCCATAATTTTATACAAACTCCCTTACTACTGTAGCAGTGGTTAGGTAGTGGAAATATTTAAATGATATGTGAGTCGTAAGGCAAACAAGCTAACTACTATTTCCATCTGTGGTAACTGTAGCGAATTTCCTTGTACTAGTCTAGCCCTGGGCAGAATGCCTGCCCCACTTCCTCCAACATGTCCCTTCCCAGCATCCTCAGCGTTCCGTTGGATCACTCAGTTTCCCTGCTGCTGCCTGACAGAGTGTTGGTTCTGAGGCGACCGGAGCCGGTGGTGTATAACTAGAGACAGAATGGGGGATTCAAAGCCACGCTGTGTCATTATGCCTTCGTGTGGCATCGCGTGAAAGGAAGACAGCTTTTGAAAGAAAAAGCTGAAAAGTCTGAAAAAAATCTTAATTATTCAATAATTACCTCTCCAAAACAGCCCCCTCCTTTCTCTCCCTCTCTGTCACAGTCCTCTTCCCTCTCTCTCGATCTTTCAGTCTTCTTCCCTCTTTCTCCTCCCTTTCTGTCTCAGTTCTCTTTCCTCTCCCTCTGTCTGTCTCAGTCCTCTTCCCTCTCTCTCCCACTCTCCCCCCGACAACAGCTGTTGGAGTTGCACCATGTAAGGATGCAGAACAGTTGACTGGGTTGATTTATAAGATGTAACGAGGCTTCCGGGTTTGCATGGCCATGGATACAGGGTGTTCCCATCCACAGCTGAGACAGAGTGATTCCAAAACAGCATTCCTTCATAGTCTATGGACCGACTTACCGATGAACAGCTGTTGAAGCCTCATTGATAGTTGAACAGATAGTAGGGTTACCTAGGCATAAAGGCATATAATCCACATAGTTTTGCGTACATGCATGAATGATCTTGGAGACAGTTGAGCGATCCTCATAGATATAGGCCTCCAGCTATGAGTAACACTGACTCTCAACCCGGACTCACTGGCGATCCAGATATGCTCTGATACAGAAAGCCACTGTCAAAAGTCACTGCCATTGAGGTGCTGCTGGAGTTGACTGTCTGAGGGAAATGAACATGGGAGTGAAAGAGAGGGAGAAAGGAGAGAGAGCTTTTGTGTACTCAATATGTAGGTTAGCATTTTTTTTCTTGTTCTGGAGGCAGCGCTGCAAAGTGGTCACTAGCTAGCACAGCCACAAAGTCCGAAAATTTGATTTTAAACCTAACCTTAACCCAAATCTTAACCATACTGCCAACCCTGATGTGTAAACCCTAACCTTAAATTAAGGTTAAAATTTTTTTTAATAAATGTTCACAATATAGCCAATTTTGATTTTGCAACTGGCCTATCTAAGGGGAAATCGCTCATTTCTGCCACTAGGACAAGACTCAAGACAATAAACGTCAACCTGCACTGCGCATATGTGCATGTGTGTCAAATCAAATCACTTGTGCTGAATACAACAGGTGTAGATCTGACCGTGAAATGCTTACATACAAGCCCTTAACCAACAATGTAGTTTTAAGAAAAATAAGTGTCAAGAAAGTACAGTTGAAGTCGGAAGTTTACATACACTAAGTATGGAGTCATTAAAACTTGTTTTTCAACCACTCCACAAATGTATCATTTACAAACTATAGTTTTGGCAAGTCGGCTAGAACATCTACTTTGTGCATGACAAGTAATTTTCCCAAAAGTTGTTTACAGACAGATTATTTCACTTAGAATTCACTGTATCACAATTCCAGTGGGTCAGAAGTTTGCATACACTAAAACTGAGTTTAAATGTATTTTGCTAAGGTGTATGAAAACTTCAGACTTCAACTGTATATACTCACATAAACTAAAGAAGAAAAAAAGATGAAAACAAATAAGAAAATAGAAAAATAACAAACAATTAAAGAGCAACAATAAAATAACAGCAACGGGGATATATACAGGGGGTACCGGTACAGAGTCAATGTGCACAGGTTAGTCGAGGTAGTTGAGGTAATATGTACAGTACATGTAAGTAAAGAGACTATGTATAGATAATAAACAGAGAGTAGCAGCAGCGTAAAAATGTGGGTTTGGGGGGGTCAATGCAAATATTCCGGGTAGCCATTTGATGAGCTGTTTAGGAGTCTTATGAATTGGGGGTAGAAGCTGTTAAGAAGCCTTTTGGACCTAGACTTGGCACTCAGGTACTGCATGCAGTGCGGTAGCAGAGAGAACAGTCTATGACTAGGGTGGCTGGAGTCTTTGGCAATTGTTAGGGCCTTGAGCAGCTGACATATCAAGAGGTGATGTAACGCTCTCGACAGTGCAGCTGAAGAACTTTTTGAGGATCTGAATACCCATGCCAAATCTTTTCTTTTTTAAATCATGCCCCTCTCCTGAGGGGGAATAGGCGTTGTTGTCCCCTCTTCACGACTGTCTTAATGTGTTTGGACCATTGGAGTTCTTTGGTGATGTGGACACTCAGCGCTCAACCTGCTCCACTACAGCCCCGTCAATAAGAATGTGGAAGTGCTCGGCCCTCCTTTTCCTGTAGTCCACGATCATCTCATTTGTCTTGATCACGTTGAGGGAGAGGTTGTTATGCTGGCACCACACTGCCAGGTCTCTGACCTCCTCCCTGTAGGCTGTCTCATCGTTGTCAGTGATCAGCCCTACCACTATTGTGCCATTGTGAAACTTAATGGTGGTGTTGGAGTCGTGCTTGCCATACAGTCATGAGTGAACTGGGAGAAGAGGAGGGGACTAAGCATGCACCCCTGAGGGGCCCACGTGTTGAGGATCAGCGTGGCAGATGTGTTGTTACCTACCCTTACCACCTGGGGGCGGACTGTCAGGATGTCCAGGATCCAGTTGCAGAGAGAGGTGTTTAGTCCCAGGGTTCTTAGCTTAGTGATGATCTTTGAGGGCACTATGGTGTTGAACGTTGAGCTTGAGTCAATGATTAGCATTCTCAAATAGGTGTTCCTTTTGTCCAGGTGGGAAAGGGCAGTGTGGAGCGCAATAGAGATTGCAGCATCCGTGGATCTGTTGGGGCAGTATGCAAATTAGACTGGGTCTAGGGTTTCTGAGATAATGGTGTTGATGTGAGCCATGGCCAGCCTTTCAAAGCACTTCATTTAAGCAGGTTACCTTAGTGTTCTTGGGCACAGGGACTATGGTGGTCTGCTTGAAACGTGTTGGTATTACAGACTCAGTCGGGGACAGGTTGAAAATGTGAAGACACTTGCCAGTTGGTCAGCGCTAGCTCGGAGTACACGTCCTGGTAATCCGTCTGGCTCTGCGGGCTTGTGAATGTTGACCTGTTTAATGGTCTTACTCACATCGGAGAGCATGATCACACAGTCGTCCAGACAGCTGATGGTCTCATGCATGCTTCAGTGTTTCTTGCCACGAAGCGAGCATAGAAGTAATTTAGCTCATCTGGTAAGCTTGTGTCACTGGGCAGCTCGTGGCTGTGCTTCCCTTTGTAGTCTGTAATAGTTTGCAAGTCCTGCAACATCTGATGAGCGTCAGAACTGGTGTAGTAGGATTCAATCTTAGTCCTGTATCCCGCTTTGCCTGTTTGATGGTTCGTCGGAAGGCATAGCGAGATTTCTTATAAGCTTCCGGGTTAGAGTCCCGCTCCTTGAAAACAGCAGCTCTACCCTTTAGCTCAGTGCGGATGTAGCCTGTAATCCATGGCTTCTGGTTGGGGTATATACCTACGGTCACTCTGGGGACAACGTCATCGATGCACTTATTGATGAAGCCAGTTACTGATGTGGTGTACTCCTCAATGCCATCGGAAGAATCCCAATACATATTCCAGTCTGTGCTAGCAAAACAGTCCTGTAGCTTAGCATCTGCATCATCTGACCACTTCAGTATTGAGCGAGTCACTGGTACTTCCTGCTTTAGTTTTTGCTTGTAAGCAGAAATCATGAGGATAGCGTTATGGTCAGATTTGCCAAGTGGAGGGAGAGGGAGAGCTTTTTACGTGTCTCTGTGTGTGGAGTAAAGGTGGTCTCGAGATTTTTTTCCTTCTGGGCTCACATGTAACACGCTGGTAGAAATGAGGTAAAAGGGATTTAAGTTTCCCTGCATTAAAGTCCCCGGCCACTAGGAGCGCCACCTCTGGATGAGCATTTTCTTGTTTGATTATGGCCTTATACAGCTCATTGAGTGCTGTCTTAGTGCCAGCATCGGTTTGTGGTGGTAAATAGACAGCTACAAAAAATATAGATGAAAACACTCTTGGAAAATAATGTGGTCTACAGCTTATCATGAGATACTCTACCTCAGGTGAGCCAAACCTTGAGACTTCCTTAATATTAGATTTCGTATACCACCTGTTGTTTACAAATAGACACAGACCGCTACCCCTTGTCTTACCGGAGGCAGCTGTTCTGTCTTGCTGATGGACGGAAAACCCATCCAACTGTATGCTTTCCATGTCGTTGGTCAGCTACAACTTGGTGAAACATAAGATATTACCGTTTTTAATGTCCTGTTGGTAGGATAGGCTTGATCAGATATCATCCAGTTTGTTATCCAATGATTGAACGTTGGCTAATAGGACTGATGGTAGAGGCGGATTACCCACTCGTCGTCGGATTCTTACAAGGCACCCCGACCTACGTCCCCGATATCTCTGTCTCTTCTTCATGCGAATGACATGGATTTGGGCCTTGTCCGGTGTCTGAAGTCCATCCTTTGCGTCCGAGTCGTTCTTGACAAACAATTTCTCTTTAACGAGGTGAGTAATCGCTGTCCTGATATCCAGAAGCTCTTTTCGGTCATAAGAGACGGTGGCAGAAACATTATGTACAAAATAAGTTACAAATAATGTGAAAAAACACACACAGTAGCACAATTGGTTGGATCCCGTATAGCAGCAGCCATCTCTTCTCGGCGCCATAGACCATGTGTGTGTGTGTGTGCATGCGTGTACGAGTGAAAAATGAGACGATATGTCATCATCCGATCATCTCACCACAAGCAACATTTACAGAAGAGCAAACTACCTTATCACTTCTACCAAGAGGATGCTCTCCTAAAATAATGCTGAGGTCGGGAATGGAAGCCTGCATTGCTCTCAGGGAAGTACACTATGTATCCCGAGAAATCTGTTTTATTGGTTGTTCAAATAACCTTCAACAACAGCAACATTGGTTGGCTTATCATTCTGCACACACCGCCTGTTATGTTGTGTAGCTACCAGTATAATGATGTTGTTGGACTGTAATGATGATGTATCTCTGGTTTACCTGCCTATCATGACAAGACACATAGTGCATGGGACGAACAAGGCAATTCAGAGGCAAATGGCCAGATGCGATCAAGTAGACAGACGGACGGACGGACGGACGGACAGACAGGCAGGCAGGCAGATACAGACGGACATTACTTCCATTTTTTTTTTTACAGCAAATACAACACAGAACAGTGCCACCTCTGTGACATTTTATTCCATATAGTTTCATGGTGGTAATTCCCTGATTCTTGAATATTTAATTAAATGAGGGGGCACTGCAGCTGAAAAAAGGTGTGCGAGTAGTCGACATAATATTCGGCAACGAGTGTGAAGTGTCTCACGGAAAATGATAAAAATGTCATTCTGGTTTAAAATGGGATATTGATGTATACTTGATTGTTTATTTACTTTGACTAGTGTGGGTTAGACAGACAAACTGACCGTGTTAGCTTATGATTTATGATCAACACAAGGCTGCTCACAAAAGGAAAAGCCATCTGGTGTGTGAATCAACGGGGGACCCCTGAAACTTGCTTTCACCCGTAGCACAGATTTTTGCTATTTTCCAGACAGCCTTTGGTGTGAGGACGGCTGAACATAGACAGCTTGTGTAAAAACAGACTATAAATGTAGAACATTCCTTGATGCCGCTCTAGAGATGTATTACGATGGATGCACGGTCCCCATGGTATTATCACCTGTAATTAATTACATTATCGTAATCAGGGACACCTACTTCTATTCAGAAATCGAAGCATAACATAACATGTAACATAAATTACAATAGCTTGAATAACCACCTCTTGTATATGGCTATGGATTTAACGAAATTACAATAGGCCTTGGGAATGTTATGCTCTGTAGAAGGGGTGGTGTCTGTTGTGAGGAAAAGAGAAGCAAGTGCTTTAATATGTAGCGGTAAAGGTACGCATTTGAGCATCGGTCCTATTTGGAATTGTCGCGGGGAACAAAGTCAAGGAGCATACTGGAGCTATTTGTCCACAATGCCTGCAGAACGGGCTAATAACGTTCATCCGTATGTTACGTGTGTCTTTTGTGTCTTTCTCATTAGTAGAATAACATTGTCAGGCTGTTGGACGTAGAAACCCTTCCAACCCCTTCTCATTTCTCATTTTCAAACACAAAGCACCTAAACCAGGAGCAAGCCTGGATAAAACAAATCGATTTTGATAGGCATATGGGATACCTCATGTTTTTATCTAACCAAAATAATAACAATTCCCTATACATCCGTATTTATATCCTAATAGATGAATTAGACCAATAATTTTATGAATTACATTAAGATCTATGTATTACTACGCAAATAAGAACAGATATTGGACATCAGGCTATGGGAATAGTTTTACCACATCGGTAATTAAAATGCAACAGAAAACCAACCATAATACATGTATAGTATCATATGTATTTCACAATCTAAAACGGCTGTCAATATGATTCAGATTACACATGCTGTGTTGCGCGACACCGAAACCTTACCGGAGAATAGCGGTCCCCGAGTCCGAATATCCTATAGGATTAGAGACAGGGATGCTGTGGTTTATCTCCCTCCTCACGACAACCTTCTCTCCTCTTTCGGACTCACGTTTAGATACAGACTGTCTGACCAGGGCTGCGACTCAACGGTTTGTACGGTTTCTACCGAACCGGGACAAGGAAGAGATTAATACCACGACCGTGATTCGGTAATGGCTGTCTATTCCCCTCCTTCCTTCTCCCGTTCTTTCCTGTCTCAACACCCCCCCCAGCTATTTTTTTGGAAGGGGCGTTTACATTTGGAATATTTGTGGATGCACAGCAAACACGAAATGGCTGTTTAGCCACTGCTTTTGCAATAGGTTTTGCATGTGATCATATTAATCCTTAATCCATTGATCTATCATCCCTGTTCTCCTGTTTCTCCTGACCCCTCCTCCAATATGTATTTATGTAACTGAGTTTTGTAGGTTCGTTTGTAGTTGCAGGACCTTCCCAGTCCTACAGGAGAGGCCAGTGTGTCCGGCCGGGAGAAAAGCTTGAAATAATGATCCTCCCTCCATCCGCAGAGCCGTCAGAGAACGCGGCGGAATGTTGTCCGACAGTTCAGGATTAACTAGGCTCGCTGCTGATGTTTTAATCAAACAAAGGCCAAATGAAAAGCATTGCAATTTTGCAACCTAGACTGGAGACTTGTTTCGGAAGGTAGCATAACTTTGGGCTGTGGAAGGTAACATTAGACTGCTTCAATTTACTGATAGGCCTATAATAAAGTCTCCTTTTGCATTAAATTAATCAAAATAAGGGAAAAGCGCATTTCTGTAATTGACAATAAAACAGGTCAACTGCAAGGCAATAAAGTAGCACAATAGGCCTATAGTTTTGTAAAAGAAAATGCCGTGCTAACCAGACAGGCCAAAATCCCCTATCCCAAAAACTTGATTAAAACCTTGTGATGACTAGCCTAGATCTATCCCATAGTGTTGCTTTTCACCTTGTCACACGGTCTAGATATAGTGTAACCCCAGGCTCTGACGTGATTCAGAACAGTAATGGTGTAACACTTTGACGTGAGTCAGGACAAGAGGCAATCTTTTGGCGTGTATTTAAAATCCATATTTGAATTGTTTTATTTTACTAGGCAAATCAGTTATTTTACAACGAGGGCCTACCCCGCTAAACCATCCCCGAACCCGGACGACGCTGGGCAATTGTGCGCCACCCTTTGCGACTCCCGATCACGTCCGGTTATGATACAGCCCGGGATCGAACCAGGGTCTGTAGTGACACCGCTTGCACTGAGATGCAGTGCCTTAGACCGCTGCGCCTCTCCATCTCCCGCCCTCGCCCATCCCTCAATCACACACTTCATCAAAACTGTTTGTAGGCTATATTGTGACAGTATTGCCATCTCTAGTATCTATTATTAATAAAAACAAAATCCTTGTGATTAGGCCGAGGCCAACGTCACTCCATAATACTTAATTTTCCACTGTATATCAGCAAGTAAGAAACCCTTTATTTTTGTTGCTACTAAACACATGGACTTCTCTGTAACATTTGTCAAGCATTGTAACAGAAGTCTATCTACTTTAAATATAATTTGACATTAGGTAGATGGTAGGTTTTGTAGTAATTACTTGGCTTTTGGCACCACCTTGTGGTGACATGGAGAGTCTCAATCTAATAAACGCTAGTGAAACACTTGGTAATTGAATGAGGGTGTCAGAGTGCATCCATTCATATTTAGCTTTCATCAGGAGAAGCTGTCCCTTGGGAGCATTTCTCAACTAATCCATGGACTCTGTCATTTACCAGAATTAGGTCACATGGTTTAGAGTTGAGTGCATTTCAGATTTCATCAACCCCTTACTTCCCAAGCAAGTCAAGCTTATGTAGAGTTGCTATACCAAGATATTTCTTGAAGTCTCATGTTTATTTATTTCAACATGATGAATTTAGCTGGTTATCACTGGCCTACCCACAATGCCAGTGTAATGTTTTTCAACATTTTTACTAATTAAGAATGAAAAGCTGAAATTTCAAGTCAATAAGTTGTTTTCAACCCCTTTTTTATGGAAAGCCTAAATAAGTTCAGGAGTAAAAATGTGCTTACCAAGTCATATAATAAATTGCATGGACTCCCTGTGTGCAATAAGTCTAAATGATTTTTAAACGACGACCCCATCTCTGTAACCACACACAATTATCTGTAAGGTCCCTCAGTTAAGCAGTGAATTTCAAACACAGATACAACCAAAGACCAGGGAGGTTTTCCAATGCCTTGCAAAGAAAGGCACCTGTTGATAGATGGGTCAAAATACATTAAGCAGACATTGAATATCCCTTTGAGCATGGGAAAGTTATTAATTCCACTTTGGTTGGTGTATCAATACACCCAGTTACTACACAGATACTCGGTTGCCAGAGAGAAGGAAATCCACTCAGGGATTTCACCCTGAGGCCAATGGTGACTGTAAAACATGTCTGTGATAGGAGAAGACTGAGGATGGATCAACATTGTAGTTACTCCACAATACTAACCTAATTGACTGAGGGGAAAAGAAGGAAGCCTGTAAAGAACAAAAATATTCCAAAACATGTATCCTGTTTACAACAGGGCACTAAAGGAATACTACAATGTGGTAAAGCAATTCACTTTTTGTCCTGAATACAAAGTAATATTGGATTTGCCCCAAACATACAACATATTACTGTGTACCACTCTCTATATTTTAAAGCATAGTGGCTGCATCATGTTATGGGTATACTTGTAATCGTTAAGGACTGTTTCAAGATAAAAAGAAACAATGGAGATAAGCACAGGCAAAATCCTAGAGGAAAACCTGGTTCAGTCTGCTTTCCACCAGACACTGGGAGATGAATTCTCTTTCAGCAGTTTAACAACCTAAAACACAAAAGGCTAAATCTACATTGGAGTTGCTTAACAAGAAGCCAATGAATGTTCTTGAGTGGCTGAGTTAGGTTTTACTTAAATCTACTTGAAAATCTATGGCAAGACCTGAAAATCGTTGTCTTGCAATGATCAATAACCAATATCACAGATCTTAAAGAATTTTCAAAAGAATGTGTAAATGTTGCACAATCCAGGTGGGGAAAGCTCTTGGAGACGTACCCAGAAAGACCGGGCTGTAAAGATGCTTCAACAAAGTAGACTCAGGTGTGTGAATACTTATGTAAATGAGATATGCATTTCATTTTCAATACATTTGCAACAATATATATATATTTTTTAATTCACTTTGTCTTTATGGGGTATTGTGCGTAGATGGGCGAGATAATTTTTTTTTTATTTAATCCATTTTGAATTCAGGCTGTAACATAACATTTGTAAAAAGTCAAGGGATAGGAATAGTTTCTGAAAACACTGTACAGGTATGTGAAGAAAATATTCTCACTACTCTCAGGTCGGTAGTCCTGTAGTACTTCACCTGTAGCCATTTGCGTCCCAAAACAAGTAGGCTAATTTGAAATCATTATATCAGTCTCGAACTGGGGTTGTAAATAATGAATAAGTTCACGCTCCAAAAAATATTGTCTGGTATTGTGTAGTTAGTATGGTATTACAAATAATTTAATACAAATCGGTAGTATTAACACATTCAAAACCAAGATCATAAATATTTATTTTACCTTTATTTAACTAGGCACGTCAGTGAAGAACAAATTCTTATTTTCAATGACGGCCTAGGAACAGTTAACTGCCTTGTTCAGGGGCAGAACGATAGATTTTTACCTTGTCAGCTCAGGGATTTGATCTTGCAACCTTTCGGTTACTAGTCCAACACCAACCACTAGGCTACCTGCAGCCCCGAGATACACAGAGAGTGAGAGATATTCACGTCAGACACTTACTGCACATTCAGAGGAAATATTGAGAGAGGCTGTCAAACTTTTTTGGAGGGCACAAATAGTGAACATCAAACTGAAACCTGAGTGTACATATTGTAAATCACCTTCACGTTTCTGTCCCTTTCTTCCAATCATCTCTCCCTACACTGTACCTAAAAAAAGGACAAAGAGAAAGTCAATACACAAGGTTCACAATCAATAATATTTATTTGCAAACTTGTACAGGGGTAGACACAAACAATAAAGTGATATCTGAATAAAAATTTGTATACACAAGTTGGGGACACACAAGGTCAAATAGGGTCAAGGCCTGTTGTCAGCCTGAGCGCCAGTGTGGTGAGCTGGGGTCTGGTAGGTGCCCTCCTTCACCATCTTGTCCCGCTGCTTACGGATCTCATACAGCCTCTTGTGCTACACAGAAAGAGAGAAAGAGATGCACGGAGAGTGAGAGAGATATCCACGTCAAACACTTATTACTGCACATTCAGAGGAAATATTGAGAGAGGCTGTCAAACTTTTTTTGGGGGGCAAAAGCTCAAAACTTCTTAGGAGGTATTGCTGTGTTTTTTCAGCTCATTGCTGATCAAAACCACAATTCTCTTCATTGATCAACTCAATGTATTTTTAACAACAAAAACAGTCAAACAACAAAAGCATCTCCTATAAGTCTTGACAATCATTTGCTAATCAACAGCAAAGCTTTCTCCAACTATCCATGAAGTCAATGAAAAAAAGGTAGAGCTGGACAGGGTGGACTATGGGTGTGAACGTTTAAACATTCAAATGTTTAAAGGAAATTGGGATCCTTAATGTTTAGAAAAATCCCTCACTGAAAAACATTTTATTTTACGTAGATGCAGAAAGTAAACAGCATAGTGGGTCAATTTCCACAACAATAAGAGTTGAAGCACAAGGCTCAACTTGTCTGCTGTTTTGGTGCCCTGGCTACCACGATGTGAACAGTGTGACGCAAACCCGTGCAGATACTTTATGTGACTGTGTGAGAAGTGTTGCATCTCGTTTATCTCAATATCCTAGGCTAGGCTGATCATTTGCCCTGCTTTACTGAAGGTGCGAGTCCTGCCTATACTGTGCCCCTCCCTATCTCTCCGTCCGTCTCTTGCTAGCTCCCAATGAAAGATGCGGGTAATCAGTCTCCTCCAAAAATACTGAATCTTAGGAGTAGATTCCGCTACGAATCTTGACCCTCAGAAATAGGAGTCGACGGGCAAGGGAACAATTATTTGAGTTGACTCTCCACTACTACGTCATTGTCATTAAGTGTTGGAAAAAGGCAGAAAAGGCAATTGACAGCACTGTATGGCAATACTTTGAGAAGTTAAATGAGAAGGAAATTCAAACTTTGAAAAGTGGAATTGAGGTACAGTAATGGTAGTACAGATGCAAAGCTTAACCTTCTGAAAGGGGATGCACCGTGAGACACAGACCGTTGCTGACAGCAGTTCAGCTTCATTGTGAGTTTGCGTGGAAATTAGAGGTTGACCGATTTTGATTTTTCAACGCCGATACCGATTATTGGAGGACCCCCCAAAGGAAAGCCGATACCGATTAATCTGACGATTTTTTAAAATATCTTTGTAATAATGACAATTACATCAATACTGAATGAACACTTATTTTAACTTAATATAATACATCAATAAAATCGATTTAGCCTCAAATAATGAAACATGTTCAATTTGGTTTAAATAATGCAAAAACAAAGTGTTGGAGAAGAAAGTAAAAGTGCAATATGTGCCATGTAAGAAAGCTAACATTTCAGTTCCTTGCTCAGAACATGAGAACATATGAAAGCTGGTGGTTCCTTTTAACATGAGTCTTCAATATTCCCAGGTAAGAAGTTTTAGGTTGTGGTTATTATAGGAATTATAGGACTATTTCTCTCTATACCATTTGTATTTCATATACCTTTGACTATTGGATGTTCTTATAGGCACTTTAGTATTGCCAGTGTAACAGTATAGCTTCCGTACCTCTCCTCGCTCCTACCTGGGCTCGAACCAGGAACACAACGACAACAGCCACCCTCGAAGCAGCATTACCCATGCAGAGCAAGGGGAACAACTACTCCAAGTCTCAGAGCGAGTGACGTTTGAAACGCTATTAGCGCGCATCCCAGCTAACTAGCTAGCCATTTCACATCACATCGTTACCCCAGCCTAATCTCGGGAGTTGATAGGCTTGAAGTCATAAACAGCTCAATGCTTGAAGCACAGCGACGAGCTGCTGGCAAAACGCACAAAAGTGCTGTTTGAATGAATGCTTACGAGCCTGCTGGTGCCTACCATCGCTTAGTCAGACTGCTCTATTAAATCATATTTAACACACAGAAATACGAGTCTTAGGTCATTAATATGGTCAAATCCGGAAACTATCATCTCGAAAACAAGACGTTTATTCTTTCAGTCAAATACGGAACCGTTCCGGGTGGCATACATCAGTCTAAATATTCCTGTTACATTGCACAATCTTCAATGTCATAATTCCGTAAAATTCTGGCAAATTAGTTCGCAATGAGCCAGGCGGCCCAAAATGTTGCATATACCCTGACTCTTCGTGCCATGAGCACAAGAGAAGTGACACAATTTAATATTGCCTCCTAACCTGGATTTCTTTTTGCTAAATATGCAGGTTTAAAAATATATACTTCTGTGTATTGATTTTAAGAAAGGCATTGGCGTTTATGGTTAGGTACACATTGGAGCAACGAGTCCTTTTTCGCAAATGCGCACTGCATCGATTATATGCAACGCAGGACACGCTCGATAAACTAGTAATATCATCAACCATGTGTAGTTATAACTAGTGATTATGATTGATTAAGTTTAATGCTAGCTAGCAACTTACCATGGCTTCTTACTGCATTCGCGCAACAGGCGGGCTCCTCGTGAGGCAGGTGGTTAGAGCGTTGGACTAGTTAACCGTAAGGTTGCAAGATTGAATCCCTGAGCTGACAAGGTAAAAATCTGTCATTCTGCCCCTGAACAAGGCAGTTAACCCACCGTTCCTAGGCCGTCATTGAAAATAAGAATGTGTTCTTAACTGACTTGCCTAGTTAAATAAAGATTAAATAAAGGTGTATAAAAAAAGAAAATCGGCGTCCAAAATCACAGATTTCCGATTGTTGTGAAAACTTGAAATCGGCCCTAATTAAATCGGCCATTCTGATTAACCTCTTCAACCTATGGGGGCGCTATGTCATTATTGGATTTAAAAAACGTGCCCGTTTTAAGCACAATATTTTGTCACGAAAAGATGCTCGACTATGCATATAATTGGCAGCTTTGGAAAGAAAACACTCTGACGTTTTCAAAACTGCAAAGATATTATCTGTGAGTGCCACGGAACTCATGCTACAGGCGAAACCAAGAGGAAACTCAAACCGGAAATGAGCAGAATTTTTGAAGCTCTGTTTTTCTATCGTCTCCTTATATGGCTGTGAATGTGCCGTGAACGAGCTTATGCTCTCTGCCGTTCGTCCAAGATGTCTGCAGCATTGTGACGTATTTGTAGGCATATCATTGAAAGATTGACCATAAGAGACTACATTTACCAGGGGTCCGCCCGGTGTCCTGTGTCTAAATTATTGCGTAATCTCCAGGTCCATGTGCGTTCCATTTCTTCAGAAGAGAAAGTCAACTGCCACGATGGATTTATCATCGATAGATATGTGAAAAACACCTTGAGGATTGATTCTAAACATTGGTTTGCCATGTTTGTCGATATTATGGAGTTAATTTGGAAAAAAGTTCGCGTTTTAATGACTTAATTTTCATTTTTTTCCTTACCCAAACGTGATGGAGAAAACGGAGCGATTTGTCAACACAATCTTTTTGTAAAAACTGAACATTTGCAATCTAACTGAGAGTCTCCTCATTGAAAACATCTGAAGTTCTTCAAAGTTCTTCAAAGGTAAATTATTTTATTTGAATGTTTTTCTGTTTTTTGTGAAAATGTTGCTTGCTGAATGTCAGGCATGTCAGGCATAATACTATGCTAGGCTATCAATAGTGTTACACACTATTTTTTGTTTTGCAATGGTTGAGAAGCATATTTTTGAAAATCTGAGATGACAGTGTTGTTAACAAAAGGCTAAGCTTGAGAGCAAATAGATTTATTTAATTTCATTTGCGATTTTCATGAATAGTTAACGTTGCGTTATGCTAATGAGCTTGTGGATAGATTTACACAATCCTGGATACAGGTTTCTTTCGTAGCTAAACGTGACGCAGAAAACGGAGCGATTTGTCCTAAACAAATCATCTTTTTGTAAAAACTGAACATTTGCTATCTAACTGAGTCTCCTCATTGAAAACATCTGTTCTTCAAAGTTCTTCAAAGGTAAATGATTTTATTTGAATGTTTTTCTGTTTTTTGTGAAAATTTTGCCTGCTGAACGCTAACGCTAAATGCTACGCTAAATGCTACGCTAGCTATCAATAGTGTTACACAAATGCTTGTTTTGCAATGGTTGAGAAGCATATTTTGAAAATCTGAGATGACAGTGTTGTTAACAAAAATCTAAGCTTGAGAGCTAGCATATTGACTTAATTTCATTTGCGATTTTCATGAATAGTTAACATTGCGTTATGGTAATGAGCTTGAGGCTGTATTCACGATCCCGGATCCGGGATGGCTCGTCGCAACAGGTTAATCAGTCAACCTCTAGTGGAAATGTTTGAATTTTATGTTTAAATGTTAAGAACATTTTTCCATTTATCACATCCCTAGGATGGACAACCATGTAGGATGACAAACAGTTACTTTATCAAAGACATGGACATCAACTGACAACTCTTCAACAGGTCTTAGTTGATCACAAGTGTTTATGGGGAAAGGACATGAAACACACACACAATCAAATCTTCACAGTTCACACACACACTCTTCAGCTCAGATGTCTTACACTCACCGTCTTCTCTCTGTGCATGCACTCATAGAAGTCCTCAAACTCGAGCTTGCACTCCTTTTTGGCACGGGTCTGACCAATGCCATCTGCACACTCGATCCACTCCTTCTCAAAGGCATGGCAGCGCGGCGCACGTTTATATGGCTGCTCTCCACCCTGGATCAACATCCATTTGTCCATGTTGATAAACAACTTCCCCTGGAGGTCGATGAACGGCATGATGCTGCAGGATGGGGGGGGAGCAAAGGTGATGCTTAAGGTTTTTGATTAGAAAGGGGCCTTTGTGTTTCTTTGTCTTTTCCCTAGAGTTATTATTGCCATAATAACAAGGGATGTATTCACTAGGAACCAAGCAGAAACAAACTGAATAAAACAGGGAGACGCACACCTGAATTTGTCCAAAGAAAACAAATTTTAGTTGCAAAACATTTTGCAACTGTTTGCTAAGGTTACGGTCTATTGGCGAATGAATACACCCAATGCATTACATCTGACATTTCTCATTGGTATAGAGAGCCCCCGAGCTGTACATTATTGTTCATAAAACTGGAAGCATCAATATAAATTCAAGAACAATAGCCAAATGTTCAGTACAATTAGATAACATTACTAACTCTCGAGAACACTGGGGCCATACCCAGCCATATGCGCTAGCATTACACAGTACATGAATGGGCAAGCGAGTTAGTGGAACTGACAGCGGTTTAACTACTTTGCAGATATTAAATAAATAAATAAAATAATATCAGTAAAAAAATATACAAAAATATCAGTTTATATTACAAAACCAACTTTATAAAGAGGTTTCAGAAGTAGGTTCTATTGGACTCCACATTCCATGACGTACACTACATGACCAAAAGTATGTGGACACCTGCTGGTCAAACACCTCATTACAATATCATATGCATTAATATGGAGTATGTCCCCCATTTGCTGCTTAAAACAGCATCCACTGTTCTAGGAAGGCTTTCCACTAGATGTTGGAACATTGCTGCAGGGACTTGCTTCCATTCAGCCACAAGAGCATTAGTGTGGTCGGGCTCTGATGTTGGGCGATTAGGTCTGGCTCGCACTCGGTGTTCCAATTCATCCCAAAGTGTTCGATGGGGTTGAGGTCAGGGCTCTGTGCAGACCAATGAAGTTCTTCCACACCAATCTCAACAAACCATTTCTGTATGGACCTTGCTTTGTGCACGGGGGTATTGTCATGCTAAAACAGGAAAGGGCCTTCCCCAAACTGTTGTTACAAAGTTGGAAGCACAGAATTGTCTAGAATGTCATTGTATGCTGTTGCGTTAAGATTTTCCTTTACTGGAACTAAGTGGAACTAACCGTAACCATGAAAAAACAGCCCCAGACCATTATTCCTCCTCCACCTAACTTTACAGTTGGCACTATGCATTGGGGCAGGTAGCGTTCTCCTGGCATCCTCCAAACCCAGATTCGGCTGTCAGACTGCCAGATGGTGAAGCATGATTCATCAGTCCAAAGAACGCGTTTCCACTGCTCCAGAGTACAATGGCGCAGAGCTTTACACCACTCTTGGCATTGCGCATGGTGATCTTAGACTTATGTGCAACTGCTTGGCCATGGAAACCCATTTCACAAAGCTCCCGATGAACAGTTAGTGTGCTGACGTTGCTTCCAGAGGCCGTTTGGAACTCTGTGGTGAGTGTTGCAACCGAGGACAGACAATTTTTCCGTGCTACGGACTTCAGCACTTGGTTTCTCCGATACGTTTCCACTTCACAATAATAGCACAGTTTACCAGGGCCGCTCTTGCAAGGCCAAAATGAGACAAACTGACTTGTTGATAAGGTGGCATCCTATGACGGCACCACGTTGAAAATCACTGAGCTATTCAGTAAGGCCAGTCTACTGCCAATGTTTGGTTATGGAGATTGCATGGGTGTGTGGCTGAAATAGCCAAATCCACTCATTTGAAGGGGTGTCCACATACAGTACCAGTCAACATTTTGGACACACCTACTCATTCACAGGTTTTTCTTTATTTTTTGACTATTTTCTACATTGTAGAATATTAGTGAAAACATCAAAACTATGAAATAACACATATGGTATCATGTAGTAACCAAATATTTTAGATTCTTCAAAGTAGCCACCCTTTGCCTTGATGACAGCTTTGCACACCCGTGGCATTCTCTCAACCAGTTTCACCTGGAATGCTTTTCCAACAGTCTTGAAGGAGTTCCCACATGTGACCGACCAGCTAAAAATTGGTCTGATGTAGCAAAATTTGAAATTGTAGCTCTGGCGTCTCTACTTTTATCCAAAATGGTATATCATACACTACAGTTTATGAACAATAATGGTATATCATACCCTACAGTTTATGAACAATGGGAAGGAAATTTTGCTTTGAAAGTTAATAAACTTGTAAACTCACTTTTGAGAAAACGGCCTTTTCAATGTTTTGGTACTAAACCCAGCAAAAAAAGAAACGTCCTCTCACTGTCAACTGCATTTATTTTCAGCAAACTTTACATGTGTAAATATTTCTATTAACATAACAAGATTCAACAACTGAGACATAAACTGAACAAGTTCCACAGACATGTGACTAACAGAAATTTAATAATGTGTCCCTGAACAAAGGGGGGTCAAAATCAAAAGTAATAGTCAGTATCTGGTGTGGCCACCAGCTGCATTAAGTACTGCAGTGCATATCCTCCTCATGGACTGCACCAGATGTGCCAGTTTTTGCTGTGTGATGTTAACCCACTCTTCCACCAAGGCACCTGCAAGTTACCGGATATTTCTGGGGGGTGTGGCCCTAGCCCTCATCCTCTGATCCAACAGGTCCCAGACGTGCTCAATTGGATTGAGATCTGGGCTCTACGCTGGCCATGGCAGAACACTGACATTCCTGTCTTGCAGGAAATCATGCACAGAACGAGCAGTATGGCTGGTGGCATTGTCATGCTGGAGGGTCATGTCAGGATGAGCCTGCAGTAAGGCTACCACATGAGGGAGGAGGAAGTCTTCCCTGTAACGCACAGCGTTGAGATTGCCTGCAATGGCAACAAGCTCAGTCCGATGATGCTGTGACACATTGCCCCAGACCATGACGGACCCTCCCCCTCCAGAGTAAAGGTCTCGGTGTAACGCTCATTCCTTCGACGATAAACGTGAATCCGACAATCATCCCCGGTGAGACAAAACTGCGACTTGTCAGTGAAGAGCACTTTTTGCCATTCCTGTCTGGTCCAGCGACGGTGGGTTTGTGCCCATAGGTGAAGTTGTTGCCAGTGATGTCTGGTGAGGACCTGCCTTACAACAGGCCTACAAGCCCTCAGTCCAGCCTCTCGCGGATAGTCTGAGCACTGATAGAGGGATTGTTAATTCCTGGTGTAACTCGGGCACCTGTGCATGTGTTGTTGCACGTGGCCTGCCACTGGAAGGAAAATCAGCTGTCCATCCTGTCTCCCTGTAGTGCTGTCTTAGGCGTCTCACAGTACAGACATTGTAATTTATTGCCCTGGCCACTTCTGCAGTCCTCATGCCTCCTTGCAGCATGCCTAAGGCACATTCAGGCAGATGAGCAGGGACCCTGGGCATCTTTCTTTTGGTGTTTTTCAGAGTCAATAGAAAGGCCTCTTTAGTGTCCTAAGTTTTCACAACTGTGACCATAATTGCCTACCGTCTGTAAGCTGTTAGTGTCTTAACGACCGTTCCACAGGTGCATGTTCATTAATTGTTCATTGAACACACATGGGAAACAGTGTTTAAACCCTTTACAATGAAGATCTGTGAAGTTGTGTTTTTACCAATTATCTTTGAAAGACAGAATTTCTTTTTTTGCTGAGTTTACTACTGGAGAGTTCTTTGTCTACACCCATTTAGCATCGTTCACACCCTCTTAAGCTTTAACCCCACCCATCTCTTTAAGGGTTGATCCAAGCGTTCTGTACTAACAGCAACAGTCAAGCCCCCTAGCTAACTTGCTAGATACTTTCAGACACAAATGACAGGGCAGCTCACTGAACATTACTCACCCTAGCAGAGCTGGATAGGCTGTTATGTTATATAGAGCGTTGGTGACTGCAACTGTGTGGTCAGATTGTCCATTCGTAAATTCAAAATGTATCACTCTTGGAGAGCAAACCGGACGCTCTGGCCGATGAGTAGGGTTGATCCGAACGTTCTGACCTCACAACGGCAGTCAAGCACACAAACTAACAGCTAGCTTACAAGCTACTTCCAAACCCATAATGAGACAACACCCCACTCTAACCATTTTACTCAACCTAGCAGAGCTGGTTAGGCTGTTGTCATTTTATCCAGAGCGTTGGTGAGTGCAACTGTGCTTCTGGCAATAATTGAATTATGCTTTTTAGCCCACGTTTACTGAAACCGGCCATACTCAGCTGGTGTTGAAGGTTCATAAATTCATCAGTTATTCTGGGCTCTGGCACACTCAGACGAGAGTGCTCTGAAATCGGAGCAGATGGACAGACTAAATTTTCGAATGCACCCAAAATGAAAAATGGTTACTTGCATAGTAAAGTCTTTGGTTAAAACAAGTAGCTAGCGAGCTAGGTAAACAATGAACCATAATCCCAACTCATGACGTTACTACCCTGCATGAATCTGCAGGTAGCTAACCAACCAGGTTCAATGTTAGCTAGCTAACATTAGGCTATAGCTAGTTAAGCAAATGTACAGTACCAATCAAAAGTTGACACACCTACTCATTCCAGGGTTTTTCTTTATTTTTACAATTTTCTACATTGTAGAATAACAGTGAAGACATCAAAACTATCAAATAACACATATGGAATCATGTAGTAACAAAAGAAAAGTGTTAAACCAAAATATATGATATATCTGATATTCTTCAAAGTAACCACCCTTTGCCTTGATGACAGCTTTGCACTCTCTTGGCATTCTCTCAACCAGCTGCATGAGGTAGTCACCTGGAATGCATTTCAATTAACAGGTGTGCCTTGTTAAAAGTTAATTTGTGTCATTTCTTTCCGTCTTAATGTGTTTGAGCCAATTACTTGTGTTGTGACAAGGTAGGGGTGGTATACAGAAGAAAGCCCTATAGCCCTAAGTCCATATTATGGCAAGAACAGCTCAAATAAGCAAATGTATGACAGTCCATCATTACTTTAAAGACATGAAGGTCAGTCAATGCAGAACATTTAAAGAACTTAATGTTTCTTCAAGTGCAGTCGCAAAAACCATTCAGCGCTATTATGAAACTGGCTCTCATGAGGACCACCACAGGAACGGAAGACTCAGAGTTGCCTCTGCTACAGAGGATAAGTTCATTAGTTACCAGCCTCAAAAATTTCAGCCCAAATAAATGCTTCACAGAGTTCAAGTAAACAAACACAACTCAACATAAACTGTTCAGAGGAGACTGCGTGAATCAGGCCTTCATGGTTGAATTGCTGCCAAGAAACCTCTACTAGAAGGACACCAATAAGAAGAAGAAGACTTGCTTGAGCCAAGAAGCACGAGCAATAGACATTAGACCGGTGGAAATCTGTCCTTTGGTCTGATGAGTCCAAATTTGACATGATTATTGTTTAATTTTCCGGTTCCAACTGCCATGTCTTTGTGAGATGCAGACTAGGTGAACAGATGATCTCTGCATGTGTGGAGCATGGAAGAGGTGTAATGGTGCTTTGCTGGTGACACAGTCTTGATTTATTTAGAATTCTAGGCATACTTAACCAGCATGGTAACCACCACATTTGGCAGTGATACGCCATCCCATCTGGTTTACGCTTTGTGGGACTATCATTTGTTTTTCAACAGGACAACAGGATCTCCAGGCTGTATAAGGCTATTTTACCAAGGAGGAGAGTGATGGAGTGCTGCAGCAGATGACCTGACCTCCACAATCACCCGACCACAACCCAATTGAAATGGTTTGGGATGATTTGGACTGCAGGGTGAAGGAAAAGCAGCCAACAAGTGCTCAGCATATGTGGTTAGTCCTTCAAGACAGTTGGAAAATCATTCCAGGTGAAGCTGGTTGAGAGAATGCCAAGAGTGTGCAAAGCTGTCATCAGTGCAATTAGTGGCTACAATGTACTGTATAGATAGATAGGTGTACACTAAGGCATTGTTGGCAGAATAGATGGATGCAGTTCAATGCATTATTAATATAATTCACCAATCCTTTTCTTGGTATTCCACAAATTCCACAATTTAACAAGACACACCTGTTAATTAAAATGCATTCCAGGTGACAACGTCGTGAAGCTGGTTTAGAGTGTGCAAAACTGTCGTCAAGGCAAAGGGTGGCTACTTAGAATAATCTCACATTTAAAATATATTTAGATTTGTTGAACACTTTTTTGGTTACTAGATGATTCCATTTGTGTTATTTCATAGTTTTGTCTTCACTATTACTCTACAATGTAGAAAACAGTAAAATAAATCAAATAAAAACGTTTAAAAACCTGGAATGAGTAGGTGTGTAAAACTTTTGACTGGTACTGTATGTTTTTATTAAGTTTTATTTAATTGCAATGTCTACTAATTGTCTAAACGCACGGCTGCTTTCCCACTATTAGCTATATAATTTTCACAAATGCCTTAGTATATGCAAATCCCAAACACTTAATAATTTATGAAAACGTGAAAATGACCTAATCTAAGTAACGTTAGTCGTTTGTCAGAACATGTTTCAAAAAGTGTCATATTCTTTCTGGGGGTGTACATGAACAGATTTTAATAAGATTTCATGTTCCTAAAATACTGTCAGACCCACTTTAACGTGCGATTGCCAGCTAGCTAACGTTACAGCTTGCCAGCCCTAACGAGTTAAGTTAGCTAGCTAACTAGCCAAAGCAACGTTGCATTTTGACATTCATACAAGCCCATTATCTAGTTAGCTAGTATTATTAACGTCTTTAATTCCAGCTATGCTAGCTAGCAATATTAAGCAGCCATGCACTTATTCCACTCGACTTTGCTGTCTAGCTAACTGTTTAGCTAGCTAATTGTATTGATAAACGAACATACTGACGTAAAATACAGCTAAAGTTAGCTTGCTAACGACAAGAAAGACCGTTCGCGCTGTCTGGTCACTTGCTAAGCAATTTCCCCCACATTGTTGTTGAGCAAGCATGTACAATATTATGTTAGGGTTGACTTGTCAAACGTTATGTAAATATGGTATACATGTCATTATTTACCGTGTTTGGGTGAACTCACTTTAACCTTCTGTGTGGATCCCCTCACTTTACAGTAGAGCGGCCTAAGCCTGAAATCAGATGGTCGCTTGGCAACCGAGCCTATATTTACGACACTACTGTAAAGATCGTAGGGAAATTTCTTAACCCCAGCTGGACTGAACACGACCATATTTAACTGTAACATTACTATGACCAGTGTAGGGGAAGCTACCAATTACTTCACACTGGAAGAAGTTAAGCTACACTAAAGTTACCTTTAAGAAACTAAAGTTACTTTACAAAAGTATTTCACTACATTCAGCCTACGTGATAAATTATATCTAAATCTAAAATGTAATACACTACAAATTGTAATAACAGATCACTGGAGTCAGATGTATTTTAACCTATTAAATTACTAGTTGGACTACAGTACGTGTAGTTCACTACTCCCCAACACTGACTATGACCAAGTATGTTATGCATAAAGACTTTGATTCATAAGTCAAATGTGTGTGTGTTTCATTCCATTTCCCCATGAATAACCACAATAAGACAATATTGGTGCAACAGAAAATGTGTTTATTTTCCCAAAATATGTCCACAACGGTTTTTCACAGTCCTGTGTGTTCGGCCCCATATAGGGGCTTACAAAACAGTGTCAGGAGATACACATTTATATATAATACTTTTATATTACTATTTACAGTATATATTTATAACTATTTTATCCACATCCAGTGGCGACCCATCATTCAGGGCAGAGCCCCACCTGTTTTGAGCCCCTCCTGTTGTCTGTTTTGCATGTTATTTTGGTATTAATACGTGTTACATATATTTCAAACAATATAAAATTAAAATTAAATCATTGAGTTAATAAAGCCACATACAAACATGGGTCTCTTTTTGCTTTCTTGAGTAAGGCAGCTTCAAAATGCAGGTGTTTTAGCCTAGCTCAGTGCTTTCTGTGGTGGTGGGGCAGCCAGCGGAAAATACGGAGCGTAGGGGTTGGTAATGTTCTCTAGTTGCGCCGTGACTAGCTCAGTGTTCTGTCACTCATGGGGACACTGCGTCACTGAAAAATCTACGGGTAGAGCTAAAAAATTCAAGCCCCTCGGGTGCGGCCTTAGAGTTACATTAGAAGTGCCCATCCAAAAAAGCTCAAGGTCATTGGCCACAGATAAAATTGTCAAATCTCGTTATATCTACCGTAGCTTTGAGTGGACTGATCATGTCAACATACTTTCAAAATCTTAGCTAGCAAGCTAGTCAAGCAGTCATCATCATGAATCACATTGATAATCTACTGGCAAATCCTTTTCAATCCTTGTCATATGAAGAGAAATTATAGATAAAACGTATCGGTGCTCATCTGCAATTGGACATAAATATTACACAAGTTGGACATCGCAATTTCAACAATGAGTGATTTGGAAAGAATCAGTGGCTAACTGCAAGCGTAGCAAAGCAATCACTAGCCTGCTATTCAGTGGAATGGGTGTGTGGTCTATGTCTGGGTTTAAGGGTCTCTTTTCCAAGATTAAAAGGATAAACATTCATGCTGTCAATCCAGCAAGACTTCTGCCACATTCAAAACAACTGGAAACTCAGAACTGGGAAATCTCAGACTTCAGTGAGTTCAAAAATAACTCAAAAAGTGAGTTTTAAAAAACTAGCTCCAACTGGAAAAATATGTTTTGAATGGTCATCAAACTTAAAATTCCAAGTTGGGAACCCAGGTCTCTTTCTAGAGCTCCAATTGGAAGATCACTGGAGGTCAGGATTCAACCTTGTTTTTTCCCCAGAGTTCCCAGTTGTCTCAAAAGCACCATAAATCCAGAGAATACCAGACTTTGATGACAAAGTTTGATGAGGAATGCTGTGCCACCTTCCTTGGTCCCTTTCCCCCTCATAATAGCCTGTTTTAGATAAATGTAATCATTGAATATTGTAAGAGCTTTCATTGTCTGCTTATATGCCCTCTTTATTTATCCTACAGTTCTGACTTGGTGTACAGGGAGAATACTGTAAGAACGGCCCATGTTCTGAATTCTGTAGCTGTACATTTCAAAAGTACATAACAAGTAGTTAAATTGACTACGTCCGTATTAGCTCGCTCATCAATGTCTTAATCAAAATTACAGATTGCCTCTTATCCGCTCGTCGTCCCCTTATGCCATAGTTTGTACATCTTAATTGTCAGAAGAAACCACATTTGTTTTAGCAAGTCAGCCATATCAGCTATGTTTTTTTAAGAGGCTGAATGAACTGTTTCGCTGCCAGACAAGGCTCTGCTGATAGCCAGGTGTAAGCAGTGGTAAGGATTCACTCCATGGTGCTGAAAAGAAAGCTTTGCTGTTGGGACAGCTTTATATAGGCCCTTACAGTTTGCGGGCACTGTTTGTCACCATTATAGTGCTATTAATGTATTGTTTAGTGTTGTGTAGTAGCTTTGCTGGCAATGCATCTAAAAAAAAATGGGAGTTTGCCCCACCAGGATTTACATGCTAAAATCGGCACATCTAGGTGTGTTATTAATGGTAAATCCTCCTTTCATATTTAGGAAGTTCTGTTTCAATCCGTGGTACATTCATGTGGTTTCTCATAGGCAGAAATAAGCCAAAACTGAATTACATCAACATACCATATTAAGCTCTGCCCAATCGTATGATTTGACCCAATAAAGCTTATTTGAAGTGAAACAATGTTCCCATATAGAGATTTCTCATGATGTCTATGGTAAATGGGGATATCTTTAAGAACTGAAACACATGGTTTGTAAACAGCAAAAATAAGCTCTAGTAATTATTCTTGTTCTGCAAAATGTTGTTACACTGTAAAAAGGTTTCTGATAATCAACATTTGGCTATGATTGTACAAGTGTGATTTTAAGCAATGGACGAAAACTTGCCAATGAAGAGCAAAAAAAAGCTGAATATTTAAATAAAGTGCACAAGTGCTCATTCATAAATTCACTCGATAGTGGGACAAACAAATACAATCACAAAAAGTCCTTCCATGTATATTGTGTCTTTATAGGTCTTTGTGAGTGAGTAGCACACACTTTCAATCTCTCTCACACACACACACACACACACACCATTCGAGTGGGTCAGACAGCTAGCATGTCAGAAAGCCAGTGTTCGTCAGTGTCTGTAAGGCAGGCAGTCAGTCATTCAAGTGGAACTGTCTGCTGGTTCAGTACTTGTCCATCTTCCACGGCATCGGATCTCATTAACCCCTAATTTCTTCTTCTCTGTGCAGCTGAGATTCAAGTGCAGATCGCATCTAAAAGTCATGTCTCTGTACAAACTACTGTAAACTCCACCAGTGTATTAGGTATGTATTATGCTTGTAGGCCTATACACCCATACAAAACGCAGTTCATGCAGACTCATGGACACAGCAAATAATTCCATTTCAAGATCATTCAATTATAAATAGAAAAAAAATTGGAAATCAAGCCTACAAAGTCCAGTACAAATGCCACACTCACGCATCCCTAAAAACATCCCCTTTCCATAGTACAAACCCTATTCCCCACAAACCTTCACTCATTGGTGTGCTTGGTGACATTTCACCTTGTTTCCTTTTTTTTTTTTTTTGCAGTATTTCTTGTGGCAAATTTGTACGTCTTGTTTAAAAAAAAAGTTTGCTTAAGTAGCCAAGGCATTTTTGCACCAAGAAGTAAACAAAAATTGTTGTATTAAATCTCAGAGAGGTAGAACCCTGCCAATTCTCTGCAAGGAGATCGACATGTTGATAGAAAGACAGACACGTGTAGATAGGTGTTGTCTGCAGGTCAGATGTTTTGTAAACAAAAAAAGCAGCAAAAAAAATGACTGAAACGCTCAATCAATCAATGGAGAAAAGCTAAAACAAAAACATTTTGGATTTGTGCAATCTCAGAGAGCTCTCAAAGACAGTCGGACTCTTAAACATAGAGGATGACGTTATCCGGGGGACAGTGCAGGCTGTCAGAGGTGACAAGGGGTCTGCAGGTGGCCTGGGGTTGAGAGGGCCGGCAGCTTTTGAGATGAGGCGAATCACAGTCGTCTGACGTCAGCTCGGCGATGTCGTCTGATTGGGTATCGGACATCTCCAGGTCGCTGCGGATGCTCTCGGGCTGGGCCAAAGTGACATCGCGAAGCCCCTCCCTGAGCGACGCCCCTGGAGACAGGCCTAGTGCTGAGCCAAACAGAGCCCCGCCCCTTCTGGAGCTGCAGTCCTGAGGCTCCTCCCCCCCTGAGCCAGGGCATGCTGCCATAGCAGCAGGGGGCGTGTTTAGGTCTTCCTCACTGGTCAAGCAGAGGTGGCTGGGTTTAGTCTCGATGTCCACCTGGATCTCCAGGTTATTACAGTCCCTAGGAGAACAAAGACGTTTAGATTCACTAGTCACCATATCATCTGCTGTATCCAGTGTCACCTTGCCTATAAGTTAACTCAAAGCTGGTTTTAAAACGTCTGTTGGGAATTAAATCAATGGCAAAAATAAATATTTCTGAACCACAAAGTGCTGCCTGCATACCACACGGACTAAAGACAAGTCAGACTCAAGAGAGATTCAAGAAAATTGAGGAGTTGCATCAGAGACAACAACAACGTCAGACCGACAGAAACAGATTGAGACTAGATGGCAAATCAAGGAGGGGGAGCAGATTTTCTCAAAATCGTGTGTGTGTATGCAAGAGAGAGGGAAATTGTGACACTCACCTGTCAGGTAGTGTGTAGGAGGAGATAATGGAGCCGGCCATGCCCCGGGTGCTGGCACAGTCACTACCCGCTCCCAGACTACCTGTCTCTCTCTGGGCACCATCTTTCCCCAGCTCCCCTCCCTGGAGCTCCAACCTGGAACAACACAAAACATGATTACAGTGTTCAACATATGTCACATTACATTTACTCAGCAAAAACATTTACAGCAGAGGTTATAAGAGCACTCCTCATCCAACCAAGATACATAACCTTCAAAAGGGACAACAACAACTGCAAACTGTTAAACTGTTTGTTTAAGTCTTACTTGGCCCCTATTTATACTGTCTCCCTGTTTACAATACACATTCCCCTCCATAAGACGTACAGAACAGGTTCTCTTCCCTGCTGGGCCCCCTCCATACCTGTTGTATTTGCCAGTCCTGGCTCCAAGGGCGCCCCCGGCCAAAGTGTTAAAGTGGGGGGTGTCCCCCAGGACCCCAGGGGCCACAGAGAGACCATCGCTGGGGGAGGTGGTGCTGAGGCCGCTGGCTGCCCCCTCCAGGCTGCTCTCACCCAGACTGGGGGACTTGAGGGCCCGCCAAGCATCAGCCACTGGGGGACAATTATTTGATATTTTTATTTGATGCATGATGAGATGTTAATCAATTCGATTCCATTCAATATTTCTTATCTCAATTCATTTGCAGTTTAATTACGTTTGTCACATAAAATTGAGACATACAGTTGAAGTCGGAAGTTTACATACACCTTAGCCAAAAACAAGTAAGTTTTTCAGAATTCCTGACATTTAATCCTAGTAGAAAGCCCCTGATTTAGGTCAGTTAGGATCACCACTTTATTTTAAGAATGTGAAATGTCAGAATAATAGTAGAGAATTATTTATTTCAGCTTTTATTTCTTTCATCACATTCCCAGTGGGTCAGAAGTTTACATATTCGTATTTGGTAGCATTGCCTATAAATTGTTTAACTTGGGTCAAACTTTTGGGTAGCCTTCCACAAGCTTCCCACAATAAGTTGGGTGAATTTTGGCCCATTCCTCCTGACAGAGCTGGTGTAACTGAGTCAGGTTTGTAGGCCTCCTTGTTCGCACATGCTTTTTAAGGTCTGCCCACAAATGTTCTATGGGATTGAGGTCAGGGCTTTGTGATGGCCACTCCAATACCTTGACCTTAAGCCATTTTGCCACAACTTTGGAAGTATGCTTGGGGTCATTGTCCATTTGGAAGACCCATTTGCGACCAAACTTTAACTTCCTGACTGATGTCTTGAGATGTTGCTGCAATATATCCACATAATTTTCCATCCTCATGATGCCATCTATTTTGTGAAGCGTACCAATCCCTCCTGCAGCAAAGCACCCCCACAACATGATGCTGCCACCCCAGTGCTTCACGGTTGGGATGGTGTTCTTCGGCTTGCAAGCCTCCCCCTTTTTCCTCCAAACATAACAATGGTCATTATGGCCAAATAATTATATTTTTGTTTCATCAGACCAGGGGACATTTCTCCAAAAAGTATGATCTTTGTACCCATGTGCAGTTGCAAAACGTAGTCTGGCTTTTTAATGGCGGTTTTGGAGCAGTTACTTCTTCCTTGCTGAGGGGCCTTTCAGGTTATGTCAATATAGGACATGTTTTACTGTGGATATAGATACTTTTGTACCTGTTTGCTTCAGTTATCCTGAGCGGTATAACGGCTACGTAATCCCATGGTGTTTATACTCGCGTACACTTGTTTGTACAGATGAACGTGGTACTTTCAGGCATTTGGAAATTGCTCCCAAGGATGAACCAGACTTGTGGAGGTCTACAATATTTATTCTGAGGTCTTGGCTGATTTCTTTTGATTTTCCTATGATGTCAAGAAAAGAGGCACCGAGTTTGAAGCTAGTCCTTGAAATACATCCACAGGTACACCTCCAATTAACTCAAATGATGTCAATTAGCCTATCAAAAGCTTCTAAAGCCATGACATCATTTTCTGGAATTTTCCAAGCTGTTTAAAGGCACAGTCAACTTAGTGTATGTAGACTTCTGACCCACTGGAATTATGATGCAGTGAATTATAAGTGAAACAATCTGTCTCTAAACAATTGTAGGAAAAATGACTTGTGTCATACACAAAGTAGATGTCCTAACCGACTTGCCAAAACTATAGTTTGTTAACAAGACATTTGTGGAGTGGTTGAAAAATGAGTTTTAATGACTCCAACCTAAGTATATGTAAACTTCCGACTTCAACTGTACATGTAGGTAAGAGTTGTTGTTGTATTTTACAGTATTAAGTCTATTAAAGCAAAAATGATAGCTATTGAAGTATTGCTCACCTGTGATAGGGCCATCGTCCTCGTCAAAGTCGATCCGCATGCCACGCCCCTTTCCTCGGCTGACGCCACAGCCTCCTCCGCGGCACAGAGAGATGGGCACAACTCCATAGACATATGCCAACATGATGGGCACACCAATACCCACGCTGACGGCTGCAATCACAGGAGCTGTGACGATTGACAGGGCCACTCCCCCTGTGATGGCCAGGTTCCTCCTGTGGCGATTGGTCTTCATCCCGTCATAATGGGCGTGAATCTATCACAAAAAAAGAAAAGATAGATATTAGTGAAGGTGAAGTTCTACAGTAAATACACATCCTGGACTTTCACAACGGTCTAACAGTGTAGCTTGGTCCCAGATCTGTGTGTGCTGTTTTGCACAATGAGTTGGCAAAAAAGGGCTGTTGCAGATAAAATGTCTGTACTGTGATTCAGATACAATTATATTATAAAGCACTTGGGAGAAGTAGGTCATGTGTCGTGTAAGGGGATTTCTTTCTTTTTTTCACAGACTTACAGTGCCTTCGGAAAGTATTCAGACCCCTTGACTTTTTACACATTTTGTTACGTTACAGACTTATTCTAAAATGGATTAAATATTTTTTTTAATCCTCAGCAATCTACACACAATACCCCATAATGACAAAGTGAAAACAGGTTTAGACATTTTTGCTAATAAAAAAATAAAAAAACTGAAATAGCTTATTTACGTAAGTATTCAGACCCTTTGCTATGAGACTCAAAAATGAGCTCAGATGCATCCTGTTTCCATTGATCATCCTTCAGATGTTTCTACAACTTGATTGGAGCCCACCTGTGGGAAATTCAATTGATTGGACATGATTTGGAAAGGCACACACCTGTCTATATAAGGTCTCACAGTTGACAGTGCATGTCAGAGCAAAAACCAAGCCATGAGGTCGAAGGAATTGTCCGTAGAGCTCCAAGAGAGGATTGTGTCGAGGCACAGATCTGGGGAAGGGTACCAAAAACATTCTGCAGCACTGAAGTTCCCCAATAACAGTGGCCTCCATCATTCTTATATGAAAGAAGATTGGAATCACCAAGACTCTTCCTAGAGCTGGCCGCCCGGCCAAACTGAGCAATTACAGAAGAAGGGCCTTGTTCAGGGAGGTGACCAAGAACCCAATGGTCACTCTGACAGAGCTCTAGAGTTCCTCTATGGAGATGGAAGATCCTTCCAGAAGGACAACCATCTCTGCAGCACTCCACCAATCAGGCCTTTATGGTAGAGTGGCCAAACGGAAGCCACTCCTCAGTAAAAGGCACATGACAGCCAGCT
This sequence comes from Oncorhynchus keta, assembly GCF_023373465.1. Lineage (NCBI taxonomy): Eukaryota > Metazoa > Chordata > Actinopteri > Salmoniformes > Salmonidae > Oncorhynchus > Oncorhynchus keta. The sequence continues at coordinate 7,118,208 of NC_068440.1, read as the reverse complement.
TGGAGTTTTCCAAAAGGCATCTAAAGACTCTCAGACCATGAGAAACAAGATTCTCTGGCCTGAATGCCAAGCGTCACGTCTGGAGGAAACCTGGCACCATCCCTATGGTGAAGCATGGTGATGGCAGCATCATGCTGTGAGGATGTTTTTTTAGCGGCAGGGACTGGGAGACTAGTCAGGATCGAGGGAAAGATGAACGGAGCAAAGTACAGAGAGATCCTTGATGAAAATCTGCTCCAGCATGCTTAGGACCTCAGACTTGGGCGAAGGATCCCTTCCAACAGGACAACGACCCTAAGCACACAGCCAAGATAACACAGGAGTGTCTTCAGGACAAGTCTCTGAATGTCGTCGTGTTGCCCAGCCAGAGCCTGGACTTGAACCCGATTGAACATCTTTGGAGAGATCTGAAAATAGCTGTGCAGCATCGCTCCCCATCCAACCTGACAGTGCTTGAGAGGATCTGCAGAGAAAAGTTTGAGAAACTCCTCAAATACAGGTGTGCCAAGCTTGTAGTGTCATACCCAAGAAGACTCTAGACTGTAATCGCTGCCAAAGGTGTTTCAGCAAAGTACCGAGTAAGGGGTCTGAATACATGTAAATGTGATGTGTCTGTTATTTTATTTAATAAATTAGCAAAAATGTCTAAAAACCTGTTTTTGCTTTGTCATTATGGGATATTGTGTGTAGATTGATGAGGGGGGGAAAAAACAATTTAATCGATTTTAGAATAATGCTGTTGAGAGTGGATGGTAGGGAGTTGGCTTAGTACAACGGGTAATAGTCTGAAAGGTATTTCTACAGCTGTTAAGGCTTAGGGGCCTGGAACAATAAAGTGTGTGTTGGAGGGCTATAGTACAGAAGAAACCCAGCCCAGTCACGGACCAGGATGTCTTGCTCCCAGGCAGAGTAAATAACTTTTTTGCCCGCTTTGAGGACAATACAGTGCCACTGACACGGCCTGCAACGAAAACATGCGGTCTCTCCTTCACTGCAGCCGAGGTGAGTAAGACATTTAAACGTGTTAACCCTCGCAAGGCTGCAGGCCCAGACGGCATCCCCAGCCGCGCCCTCAGAGCATGTGCAGACCAGCTGGTTGGTGTGTTAGACATATTCAATCAATCCCTATACCAGTCTGCTGTTCCCACATGCTTCAAGAGGGCCACCATTGTTCCTGTTCCCAAGAAAGCTAAGGTAACTGAGCTAAACGACTACCGCCCCGTAGCACTCACTTCCGTCATCATGAAGTGCTTTGAGAGACTAGTCAAGGACCATATCACCTCCACCCTACCTGACACCCTAGACCCACTCCAATTTGCTTACCGCCCAAATAGGTCTACAGACGATGCAATCTCAACCACACTGCACACTGCCCTAACCCACCTGGACAAGAGGAATACCTATGTGAGAATGCTGTTCATCGACTACAGCTCGGCATTCAACACCATAGTACCCTCCAAGCTCGTCATCAAGCTCGAGACCCTGGGTCTCGACCCCGCCCTGTGCAACTGGGTACTGGACTTCCTGATGGGCCGCCCCCAGGTGGTGAGGGTAGACAACAACATCTCCTCCCCGCTGATCCTCAACACGGGGGCCCCACAAGGGTGCGTTCTGAGCCCTCTCCTGTACTCCCTGTTCACTCACGACTGTGTGGCCACGCACGCCTCCAACTCAATCATCAAGTTTGCGGACGACACAACAGTGGTAGGCTTGATTACCAACAACGACGAGACAGCCTACAGGGAGGAGGTGAGGGCCCTCGGAGTGTGGTGTCAGGAAAATAACCTCACACTCAACGTCAACAAAACTAAGGAGATGATTGTGGACTTCAGGAAACAGCAGAGGGAACACCCCCTATCCACATCGATGGAACAGTAGTGGAGAGGGTAGCTAGTTTTAAGTTCCTCGGCATACACATCACAGACAAACTGAATTGGTCCACTCACACTGACAGCGTCGTGAAGAAGGCGCAGCAGCGCCTCTTCAACCTCAGGAGGCTGAAGAAATTCGGCTTGTCACCAAAAGCACTCACAAACTTCTACAGATGCACAATCGAGAGCATCCTGGCGGGCTGTATCACCGCCTGGTACGGCAACTGCTCCGCCCTCAACCGTAAGGCTCTCCAGAGGGTAGTGAGGACTGCACAACGCATCACCGGGGCAAACTACCTGCCCTCCAGGACACCTACACCACCCGATGTTACAGGAAGGCCATAAAGATCATCAAGGACATCAACCACCCGAACCACTGCCTGTTCACCCCGCTATCATCCAGAAGGCGAGGTCAGTACAGGTGCATCAAAGCTGGGACCGAGAGACTGAAAAACAGCTTCTATCTCAAGGCCATCAGACTGTTAAACAGCCACCACTAACATTGAGTGGCTGCTGCCAACACACTGTCATTGACACTGACCCAACTCCAGCCACTTTAATAATGGGAATTGATGGGAAATGATGTAAATATATCACTAGCCACTTTAAACAATGCTACCTTATATAATGTTACTTACCCTACATTATTCATCTCATATGCATACGTATATACTGTACTCTACATCATCGACTGCATCCTTATGTAATACATGTATCACTAGCCACTTTAACTATGCCACTTTGTTTACTTTGTCTACACACTCATCTCATATGTATATACTGTACTCGATACCATCTACTGTATGCTGCTCTGTACCATCACTCATTCATATATCCTTATGTACATATTCCTTATCCCCTTACACTGTGTATAAGACAGTAGTTTTTGGAATTGTTAGTTAGATTACTTGTTGGTTATCACTGCATTGTCGGAACTAGAAGCACAAGCATTTCGCTACAATCGCATTAACATCTGCTAACCATGTGTATGTGACAAATAAAATTTGATTTGATTTGATTACATCATTCAAATGAGTTTAAATTCAAACTCGCAGTTATATTGTATTTCCACAAGGGTGCGCTAAAGAGATATCCTTTAAATTAGGTAATTCTGCAATTCTATCATGACACAACATTTCTTCGCAATTATGTTGTTTCCGGAGAACAGTTGTAGCACCATACTGAAACTAACAAAAATAGTTTCTATGGTTTGAAAGCTCATCTATTTCAGGAATTGTATTTCTCAATTACTGGAATATAAAGTAGGAAATGAAAGTAACACCATGAAATGAAACATCATATTGACACCAACTACATTTTTAAGAACAGCACTGGCACATTTAATTTCTACAATGGATTGGTTTTCTGTTAAACTTCATGAAAAGTAAATAGTTTCATGATCTTCCTTTTAATGTATATGCACTCACAGTAAGCCACTCTAAATAACAGAATCTGCTAAATGACTGAGTGTAGTCCTACATGTAAGGGGGGGGATTCAGTAAGGGGTTGCCCACCTTGCGCCCCACATAGACGGGGAGGCCAATGACCATGGCAGGCACAGCGATACCAGCGATGAGGGTGATGCCCACTGGGGCTCCGATCAGTGTGCCCAGCTGCCACAGGATCTTCTTCTTACGGGTCCATGGCTTCTTTCCCCAGAACGTACACCCTGATGGACTGAGAGAAAGAAGAGAGAGAGAGATGGGAGGGTGGGATATGGAGGGAGAGAAAAAGTGAGAAACAAGAGAAACAATGGAATGGGGAGAAAATACAGAGAGAGCGAGAGAGAGATTGTGAAAGGAAGAAAAAGGAGGAATGAATAGAAAACAGGTGAAAGAGCAAGGGCAGAGGGGTAGACAGAAGACTGATTAGTTCTGGGCCCAAGTTCAGGAAAGGAAAAGGGGGATACCTAGTCAGTTATACAACTGAATGCCTTCAACTGAAATGTGTCTTCCGCATTTAACCCAACCCCTCTGAATCAGAGCTGCCTTAATCAACATCCATGTCTTCAGTGCCCGGGGAGAAGATACACCACAGCAACAGAGGAGTGGAGGTGAGGCTGTGTCATTATGAATTCAGAGCCCTCTGCTAAACGTCACACAGCAGTGAGACATGCATCACTGCCTGTTATCCACTGTTACAGGATGCTCATATGATGTCAGGAAAATCTGTGGAAATGTTCATTCATTTTACTGTATAAATATATACTGAACAAAAATATAAACGCAACATGTAAAGTGTTGGTCCCATGTCTCATGAGCTGAAAAGAAATTTAAAAATGATTTTTTTTATTTCTCTTGAATTTTGTGCACAAATTTGTTTACATCCCTGTTAGTGAACATTTCTCCTTTGCCAAGATAATCCATCCACCTGACAGATGTGGCATATCAAGAAGCTGATTAAACAGCATGATCATTACACAGGTGCACCTTATGCTGCAGACAATAAAAGGCCACTCTAAAATGTGCAGTTTTGTCACACAACACAATGCCACAGATCTCAAGTTTTGAGGGAGTGTGCAAATGGCATGCTGACTGCAGGAATGTCCACCAGAGCTGTTGACAGAGAACTGTATCTTAATTTCTCTACCATAAGCCGCTTCCAACGTCATTTTAGAGAACTTGGCAGTACGTCCAACTGCAGACCACATGTAACCACGCCAGCCCAGGACCTCCACATCCAGCTTATTCACCTGTGGGATCGTCTGAGACCATCCACCCGAACAGCTAATGAAACTGAGGAGTATTTATGTCTGTAATAAAGCCCTTTTGTGGGGGAAAAGTCATTTTGATTGGCTGGGCCTGGCTCCCCAGTGGGATAATACAGTGGGATAATGCACCAAATATCAATTTCAACAATTTAACTGAGTTACAGTTCATATAAGGAAATCAGTCAATTTAAATAAATACATTTGTCCCTAATCTATGGATTTCACATGACTGGGCAGGGGCACAGTTTATTTATTTCAATTGACTGATTTCCTTATATGAACTGTAACTCAGTAAAATTGTTGAAATGTATATTTTTTTATCCTTCTTTTCAAAACAATAAGACGTTTAACTCCATTATGTTTGTGTCAGTATTTAGTTTGATCTTAATTCCATAAAATGTGTAGGTATTTCTTTTTTTAAATAATTCCTGGAGGATTTTTTTTTTTAAAGCACCAGTCCAACCCCAGTAATAACAGTCATGCTTTAAAATTGGGTGGATGTCATGTAGGCCTAAACCTAATGTAGCAGGAGTAAAAGAAGGGAGTTCCCACATCCGCTTTTCAACAGAAAATGAAGCTCGATTGAACTTGCTGTATCCCTAAAAACCGTATGCATCCGGCTGTTGGCAACTCCACTAAGGGTGGGTAGGCCTACACGTATTTTTGGCAACATGGAAAGTAGTCTACTACTACGTTACATACTGTGTTGACGTGAACTGCCGTAGGCTTGAGAGTTACCTGAGGTAGTGCAGGTCAGAGATCTCCTTCATGCAGAGCCAGCAGAACTCACAACCACACACTGCACAGGTCATGTGGTTACAGCTGCCGTCGTTCATCTTGATTATGTAGGCGCCACATCGTGGGCAGGGCTTGATGTCATCAGCTGGAGACGAGAGAGAGAGTGGGTAGGTTAATTAGTGGGAGGAGGATTCAGGACAATGTTGATCTGAGGTCAGTTTTCATGGTTTCCCGTTAGGATTTGGGGAGGGTAAACTCATTCTAGATCTGTGCCTAAAAAGGGACTTCTACTTTTACCAGAGACAGAGGTTTGGAGACATTGACTGCCAACAGCTAGTATAAGAGACAGGCTGAGACAGATAAGAGGTTGTGGTGAGGGCTAATTTATACTGACTTTTTGTTCTGTCCTTTGGAACCTGAGAGGTCTGAAAATTGCTTTATGAGAAGAGGGCGACGAATACAGAGACATAATAATAACAACATTATGAAGAGTCATCAAAGTACTTACCAGGCCCGTGCTCCTGCATGTAGCTGGGTGAGTGGTTGCTATGCGGGTGCAGGAAGAATGCCCTTTGCTGGCGGGCCGAGTCACAGGTCTGGTTGGGGTGCCACGCCTGCTTGCAGTGGTAACAGAACTCAGCCAAGCAGCCCTCTCTACGACACACCAGCCTGGGGCAGCTGGCACAGCCCGAAGCGATCACTGCAAACCTGGCAGAGGGAGAAAGAGGGAGATGTTTGATTTTCAGGAAAACCTTTATAGGTACAATTCGGCTAATGCGAAATCAATTGCAAAGGGAAAACTACATCACTGCACTGAAAGAGAGCGAGAGGGAACACAGCAGCCTTGGAGGAAGTGGCTAAGGTCAAATGTAAATACACGGTAGCTGGACAAATGGTTCCATTTACTGAGCCGTGGAGAGAGAGTATGTTAGAACAAAGGGTAAGAGTTAAGGAAAAAGAGAGGAAGGAGAAATAGGCCAAAGGTGATTTCAGGCTGTCTCTAGAGTAACCTAAATAAAGGGCATGAGGGGAAAACGACCAAGAGCTAAACGTCATAGCATATTATCAGAATTGCATCGACACAACCTGATCTCAGAGCATTTCGTATTATTCTGTATGTAAATCCGAGACACTCCATTTGTGTGACATGTATGTATTATTTTCTGGATGTCCATCACCCATTTCGTATGATATGGGTACGAATTACAATTCTTATTACACATGTTACGAATTTGCAAATCGTACAATATATCATGAATTTGCAAAGCGTAGTACATATGATATGTTAAGAATTCTAGCTAGGTGGCTAACATTACCTAGCCTAGGGGTTATGGTTAGGTTACAGGGTTAGGGTTAGGGGAAGGGTTAGGGGAAGGGTTAGCTAACATGCTAAGTAGTTGCAAAGTAGCTAAAAAGTAGTAAGTAGTTGAAAAGTTGCTAATTAGCTAAAGTTGTCTGTGGTGAGATTCAAACTCACAAACGTTTGGTTACTAGATGTTCGCGTTATACACACACCGATCCACCGCGACCAACTATTATTTTGGGGTTAGATCGGTTTTAATATCGCAGATAGATTGTGGCTTCCATCAATGTAATTTTCTGCATCATTTCCAATCCCCCATATCTTTTTTTGTAAATATATTTTCCTTTATTATTTTCCCCTAACCCTACCATCCCTCCCCTAATTGGAGTAAACTAATAGACAGCAACAGTTAGTATTTATACGCTGGAAGTAGAAGCCTATATAAATTGTACGGACACAGTGTATTTTACAATAGTTATCTTTTGTTTGTTTTTAGTCCCGACCTTCAGCTACACTCAACCCCTCCCATCGATCTCTGAAGACCATTCAGTTTTGATTTCTATTTGCCATATATTTTTAACTGTGCTGTTTCACAAAAGTTCTGAACCTACATACATTTTACAGACACAGTATATTTTACATTAGCAATATTGTTGTATTGAGCTCCATCTGTCTTACTATACCAAACATAACATATCATACTAATTTGAGTGGCCCGGATTTACGTTTACCATGTTACGTCTAGTCTATGAGACCAGGCTGATCTACATGATACCATACACAAACATCTCATTACCAGTGGAGGCTGCTAAGGGGAGGGCGGCTCATAATAATGGCTGGAACAGAACAAATGGAATGGCATCAAACACATGGAAACCACGTGTTTGATGTATTTGATACCATTCCACTTATACCGCTCCAGCCATTACCAAGAGCCCGTCCTCCCCAATTAAGGTGCAACCAACCTCCTGTGCTCAACACAGGAAGTAGGCTGCCACATCACCATGAGAGGGGAGGCAGGGTTCTTATCTTTTCTACGATGTAACAAGATCATTAAGTACTGTATGTGATGATGAAAAGGTATTTAATCTAATACAACACGACGAGTGAGTGACAGTGTTCAAAGACAGACTGAGCAAAACTGAATTTAATTAGAAAGTTACTCTCTTTCTCATCAGAAAACAATGCTAAAAATGACATACGACCCTTCACACAACTATTGCTTTGAATGTAGGTACTGGTATTCAAGCTGAGCACTCAATCTTATTGACCACCGCTCTCTTAAAGGCCTCCAGCATTCCATTACACAGGCAAACCAGATGTCAAATACCGAAACTGTTGAATCCCTACTCTGTCTCTTTCAAAACCTCAAACTAGGGGAAATGTTTCCAGCACTATGGGTTTTCCCCTTTAACACAGTTTCGAGCAGCCCCTATAATCCAGTTTGAGCTGGTTTCTCTCCCAATGACTGTTTGTTTATTCAAACTGGCAACATGTCTTCAAGCCTAAACTCAAATGACTTGTTGCAACAGAGCAAAGACACAAGTTACCAAGGCAGGCTTTTCCCTGTCGGGAACATTCCATGTTAACGCTGTATTTGAGTCGTCAGTTCTGCTGCGGTGGAGCACAATAATGACAGACATCAAGGCTTTGACCGGTGGCAATCTGAGGAGTACAAGGCTTACAAGCTGCACCTTTCGGAAGCAAAGGCACTCGGACAGCCACATCTAGTGTCCAAGATTTCATTGCTGTAAATGGTGTGAAACTGCTTTGTTTTCCAACATTACAAATGTAATACAGACACAAAAGTGAGACAGACAGAACCCTCGGAAACACACACACACTGTCTGTGACTCTGTACACACACACACACCCTCAGTCCAGTGAGTGTGTAATGATCACTTCAATTATAGAAATCCCAACCTCTCTGTTGCCCCTGGTAACACTGGCTACCTCTATGCCACATCACTAGTCACCATAGCAACTGACAGCCTGCGGAGCGAGTGGTGGACCGCTCACTGATCTGATTGGTTGTCTCTCACTGTCAATCAGGTAGAGTGAGGTCTGATTGGGGAATGGAAAGGGAACTGACCGATGAGACGAAAGGACAATGAAGCTCAAGAGTGAAAGGAGCCGTTCACAAAAATAATTGATTGAGTATGTCTTTGTATATGTGTGTATGTGTGTGATCATTCAAGTGAGAAAGAGATAAGGAGTCTGGGGTTTTTGTGACTGTGAAAAACAGATTTTTAAAAAAGTGAAAGACAAAGAAAGAAAGAAAGAAAGAAAGAAAGAAAGAAAGAAAGAAAGAAAGAAAGAAAGAAAGAAAGAAAGAAAGAGAGAGAGCAATTGAGACAAATATATCCCACAGACTCTATTGCCAGAGACAATCCAGGCCAATTTACAATAACCAAGGCCACATATTCCTTACATGACAATGTAGTTAGTACTAGAGGTCGACTGATTAATCGGAATGGCCGATTAATTAGGGCCGATGTCAAGTTTTCATACTAATCGGTACCGATTTGCCGATTTTTATTTTTTATATATATATATTTTTACACCTTTATTTAACTAGGCAAGTCAGTTAAGAACACATTCTTATTTTAAATGATGGCCTAGGAACGGTGGGTTAACTGCCTTGTTCAGGGGCAGAATGAAAGATTTTTACCTTGTCAGCTCGGGGATTCGTTTTTGCAACCTTCCGGTTACTAGTCCAACGCTCTAACCACCTGCCTTACATTGCACTCCACGAGGAGCCTGCGCGGCAGGCTGACTACCTGTTACGCGAGGGCAGCAAGAAGCCAAGGTAAGTTGCTAGCTAGCATTAAACTTATCTTATAAAAAACAATCAATCTTAACATAATCACTAGTTAACTACACATGGTTGATGATATTACTAGTTTATCTAGCGTGTCCTGCGTTGCATATAATTGATGCGGTGCCTGTTAATTTCTCATTGAATCACAGCCTACTTCGACAAACGGGTGATGATTTAACAAGCGCATTTGCGAAAAAAGCACTGTCGTTGCACCAATGTATCTAACCATAAACATCAATGCCTTTCTTTAAAAATCAATACACAAGTATATATTTTTAAACCTGCAAGTTAATATAGCCTGCTAACATGAATTTCTTATAACAAGGAAAATTGTCACTTCTCTTGTGTTCCGTGCAAGGAGTCAGGGTATATGCAGCAGTTTGGGCCGCCTGGCTCATTGCGAACTGTGTGAAGTCCATTTATTCCGAACAAAGGCCGCGATTATTTTGCCAGAATTGTACATAATTATGACATACATTGTGCAATGTAACAGCAATATTTAGACTTAGGGATTCCACCGTTAGATAAAATGTGGTTATTCTTTCAGTGAAAGTATAACCGTTTTGTTTTCGAAATTATAGTTTCCGGATTCAAACCATATTAATGACCAAAGGCTCGTATTTTTGTGTGTTATTATGTTATAATTAAGTCTATGATTTTATATTTGATAGAGCAGTCTGACTGAGCGATGGTGGGCAGCAGCAGGCTCGTAAGCATTCATTCAAACAGCACTTTCGTGCAGTTGCCAGCAACTCTTCGCAATTCTTCAAGAATTGCGCTGTTTATTTATTTATTTATTATTTTTACCTTTATTTAACTAGGCAAGTCAGTTAAGAACAATGACGGCCTAGGAACAGTGGGTTAACTGCCTGTTCAGGGGCAGAACGACAGATTTGTACCTTGTCAGCTCGGGGATTTGAACTTGCAGCCTTCCGGTTACTAGCCCAACGCTCTGACCACTAGGCTACCCTGCCGCCCCTTATGACTTCAAGCCTATCAACTTCCGAGACGAGGCTGGCGTAACCGATGTGAAATGGCTAGCTAGTTAGCGGGGTGCACGCTAATAGCGTTTCAAACGTCACTCGCTCTGAGACTTGGAGTGGTTGTTCCCCTTGCTCTGCATGGGTAACGCTGCTTCGAGGGTGGCTGTTGTCGTTGTGTTCCTGGTTCGAGCCCAGGTAGGAGCGAGGAGAGGTACGGAAGCTATACTGTTACACTGGCAATACTAAAGTGCCTATAAGAACATCCAATAGTCAAAGGTATATGAAATACAAATGGTATAGAGGGAAATAGTCCTATAATTCCTATAATAACTACAACCTAAAACTTCTTACCTGGGAATATTGAAGACTCATGTTAAAAAGAACCACCAGCTTCATATGTTCTCATGTTCTGAGCAAGGAACTGAAACGTTAGCTTTCTTACATGGCACATATTGCACTTTTACTTTCTTCTCCAACACTTTGTTTCTGCATTATTTACACCAAATTGAACATGTTTCATTATTTATTTGAGGCGAAATTGATATTATTGATGTATTATATTAAGTTAAAATAAGTGTTCATTCAGTATTGTTGTAATTGTCATTATTAAAAAAAAAATGGCCGATTAATCGGTAAGGGCCTTTTTGGTCCTCCAATAATCGATATCGGTATTGAAAAATCATAATCAGTCAACCTCTAATTAGTACCATTATGTGTGTATGGAATCTGCACTCTTCACACACACACACACACACACACAATGTACTGCTTTGGAAACCTCCACTCTCGGTGGCCCAAACCACACTAGACCTTTCCATGGTAGGACTGTAGGGAGGGAATGGTAGTGTATTGAGTCACTCTGGTTTCATTAGAATGTAGGTCATCTATAGTCCAGCCCACTGTCGAGGTCCTTCCCCTCTGTCTGACAGGATTCACACTATCAAACAGACATGTTTCCTTCGAATATAAACATCATAGAGATTCTGTGCTTTCCCTCCCACAAACACACACACACACACATGCGTGTGGCACACATACACAAACATGCTCATACCAGCTCATCAGAAATTTCCCCATATCACATTAAACAATCAGCCTCTGAGCATTGTCATTCCCCTTGTAACCACATAATAGCCTGACATTCTAACCCACTTAGAGAATTCTAGGCTATAAAACTTTCCTTTCACCCTCATAGTGCCAACTGTCACCTCTGCCAGAGCCAATAAAGCTTGTTATAATACTCTAGGTCATTCCAGTTTACGACAATCAGCCTCAAACTTATGATATCATTGACAGAACAATGCTTTCAAAGCATGAATCTGCTATGAAAAAAAAAGGTTATGGTTAGTGTTAATGGTGGGGGTTTTAGGTAAAGGTAAGGTTTAAGTTCGGGTTAGGGGTTGAAATCCTATTTGTGGTCAGAAAGAGCTTGAAGGTTCTTCCACCCCTTCCTGCATGGCTAGGCTATAGAGCTAGGCTTACGGTTCAGGTTTACACCCAGGTTCAGATTAAGGTTAAGGCCAGGAAACAATGAGAGTTGATTCTTACCCGCAGTCGGGCGCGGGACACCAGCGGCAGTCCGGGTCGGAGGCCAGGCAGCGTCGCAGCAGGAACTCCTCATACTTCTCCAGCAGGGCTGCGTCGCCCAAGATGTCCGCCACCTGATGAGGCGCCAGGCGCTCCGAGCACTCGGGGCAGCTGAGATGGACGCGACTCTCCGTGATCTCGATGCGCAGATACTGGCGCAGGCAGCACAGGCAGGAGCGGTGGCTGCAGCCCAGCAGCTCGGGGAGCTGTTCGGGGGGCTGGGGCACCAGGCACAGGGGGCACTCCAGGAAGTCTGCTGGAGGAGAGGAGCTGGAGGTGGTGGAGCTGGAGGACTGGGGGGGACCCAGGGAGGTCCGGCTGGAAGAGAGGGGCTCTGCTGGGGTGGAGGTGTGAGCGGTGGCTGGGCCCTGGGGAAGGTCCGTGGCGGTGTTGGTAGGGGCTGGGTCGGGTGTGGAAGGGACTACAGGGGGAACAAGGGGGGCAAGTTGCTGTTGTTGATGCTGTTGGTTGTGGAGCTGGGATAAAGGGGTGGCTGCCCCTGCTTTGGCGCTCCGGGAACCCCGTTTGCTGTGGAAGAGGCTGTGGAAGGAGATGCGTCCTTGGCGTTTTCTCGGTGCCCGGCATTTGGGGTTGGGAATGCCGCTCACCGAGGAGTGGGGGGATTCCGAGTCCTTTTCCGATCCCATTTTCCCAGAAAGTAACACACGGTAGCGTCTTTCCTTTTCCGCTCTTATTAGTCTTATATCACCGTGAGGAAGCTTGCCTCACACACACGAACACAAACACAAACACACTCACACACGGGAGTACTTGTACTACGGAATGTCACTGATACCCAGTTGTAAACCCTTTTTCCTCTTCCTCTTAAACCCACAAATGGAACGATAGGTGAGAAGACAAAAGAGAAAGAGAAAGACACAAATAGCCAAAATTCCCCTTCCCTCCCGCTGGCTTTCACACCTCTCACACTCAGTTGCTCCAAATCAAGAATGTGAGAAAAGTCACAGGTGTGCTTTCGTCCAAACCAACATAGGGGTCCAAAATTACAGTAAACTGTTACTGTAAACCACAAAGAGGAGAATGAATACAACAGGAAACGTCACTGTCACTCCTTAGTAAATGGTTCTCAATTCAAACGAGGAGGAAAAATACATTGAGGAACGTTATAAAAATGTATAGAACAACTTCTTGGGGGTTATTCAAAATGTCTTAAATCCTTCTTGGTGGTTGCTCCAGTCCAATTTTCTTCTGTAGTCCTTTTTCTCTCTTTTCTTCTCCTCTTCTCTTCTGTGTGTGTCTCTCACTCTCTCAATCAACCGTCTGTGAGGAGGAAGAAGAGAACAGGAAGTTAGCTGAGCAGAGAGCACAGGGAGCATGCTCAGTATGACACACCTCTCCCCTCCTTCCTCATTCTCTCTCTCGCTGTTATTACTTCACAATTAACTCTTGGCGTAGATAGTCAGGAAGAATAAATTCATTACACTATGCACACACATACACACACACCTGGCATAATCACTGATAAAGACATGCTCATTGACTCACACTCATAAGATACAGCCATTTGGAAAGCGAAATACTTTCTTTCTTTTTTTTTACTTACTAATGATGATGACATAATGTGTCTTGAAGAGGAAGCAAACTTATTCATCCGTCCATTTAGCTCCTATATTATTTATCCTCTCATTCCTTCTCTTTCTCTCATCCGCTCTTCTCCTTTGTCTCTCTCCGTCAATATGAAACCCTCTCTCTCACACACACACACACACACACACACACACACACACACACACACACACACACACACACACACACACACACACACACACACACACACACACACACACACACACACACACACACACACACACACACACACACACACACGTCGCAAGCTGCTCTCCACTTCACACTGCGCTTCTACTGCGGTTGCCATGACGATGCGCACTAGGAGCCGAGCAAACAGCGACCCACTCAGTGACTGTGGCACTTATGTATGCACTGACACACACACACAACACACACACAAGTAACACATGTACTCTTGTCATTTACTACATATATATATATATATATATATAATGCAGACACTGGTAAATATAGCACTGATTAATGTATGTGTGTATTGACACAGTGTTATAGGTGTGTGTGTGTGTGTGTGTGTGTGTGTGTGTGTGTGTGTGTGTGTGTGTGTGTGTGTGTGTGTGTGTGTGTGTGTGTGTGTGTGTGTGTGTGTGTGTGTGTGTGTGTGCCGAAAGTAATGTTATGCTAAGATAAGAGAAAAGGGCAAGAGAGAATCAGAGGGAGGGTTGTGAATCTGAATCTGTGCCCCTCTCTTTAAGGTAGCCTATATATACCCACCTTCTAAGCACACACACACTGATTCATAACAGCGTCATTACTGTGTTCTGGCCTGTTTTCCTCCTCCTAAAGTATGCCTGGTCTATGACAAGGTCTATGACAAGGCAAATCTGATTATGATTCCAGTAGTAGCCTTTGAGTGCAGGAGGCTGAGAGACAGACACAGACAGAGGATCAACCAGTATGAGTCATAAAACATCAGACTTCAGCCCTTGTTGACAGACAGGTATATGGGAAAGGGCTGGGCTAACATAGATACTGCATGTAGCTAGCCATGATTGATTGAAATACTATTGGGTCAGTGACTGACAGATAGCAGCACCAATCGATAAGAGACCTTGGCTGAAAGAACTGGATGTTGTCTGTTTGCTTGCTCTCTTGCCTTGCACAGACCTTAATAACAGCCAATAGCCACAGTTAAGACAGGTTGACCGGTAGTGATAGCGTTAGACAAAGGCTACAGGCTATCACAACAGGTTGTGTTGAAAGAAGAACATTGAACCATATTGATGAAACTATAGTAGATTTCCACCACGTTACAGACGTACGTACACGTACACACACACACACACACACACACACACACACACACACACACACACACACACACACACACACACACACACACACACACACACACACACACACACACACACACACACACACACACACACACACACACGCGATGAGGTGGAAATAAACATTCTATGTTATCCCAGCAGCAGTGCAGTAACCATGGTGCCTCTTCCCTCCCTGATCTGCTTGGCTGGCGGGTGAAGTGAAAGGGCCACTGTTGAATCATGGATAGCTACGGAGTATAAAAATAATGGCAATTTATATACACTATATCTACAAAACACCCCTTCAAATTAGTGGATTCGGCTATTTCGGTCACAGTATAAAATTGAGCACACAGCTGTGAAATCTCCATAGACAAACAAGTCAGTTCGTCATATTTCTGCTCTGCTATAACTGCCCAGGTCAACTGTAAGTGCTGTTGTTGTGAAATGGAGCAACAACGGCTCTGCCGCGAAGTGGTAGGCCACACAAGCTCGCAGAACGGGACCGCCGAAGGCTGAAGCATGTAAAAATGGTCTGTCCTCGGTTGCAACACTCACTACCGAGTTCCAAACTGCCTTTGGAAGCAACGTCAGCACAATAACTGTTCGTCGGGAGCTTCATGAAATGGGTTCCATGGCCAAGCAGCATCACACAAGCTTAAGATTACCGAGCACAATGCCAAGCGTCGGCTGATGTGGTGTAAAGCTCGGCGCCATTGTACTCTGGAGGAGCAGAAATGCGTTCTTTGGAGTAATGAATCACGCTTCAACATCTGGCAGTCCGAAGGACGAATTTGGGTTTGGCTGATGTCAGGAGAACGCTACCTGCCCGAATGCATAGTGCCAACTGTAAAGTTTGGTGGAGGAGGAATAATGGTCTGGGGCTGTTTTTCATGATTTGGGCTCGGTCTCTTAGTTCCAGTGAAAGGAAATCTGAACACTACAGCATACAATGACATTCTAGACGATTCTGTGCTTCCAACTTTGTGGCAATAGTTTGGGGAAGGCCCTTTCCTGTTTTAGCATGACAATGCCCCCATGCACAAAGTGAGGTCCATACAGAAATGGTTTGTCGAGATCGGTGTGGAAGAACTTGACTGGCCTGCACAGAGCCCTGACCTCAACCCCATCAAACACCTTTGGTATAAATTGGAACACCGACTGCGAGCCAGGCAAAATCGCCCAACATCAGTGCCCGACCACACTAACACTGTTGTGGCTGAATGGAAGCAAGTCCCCACAGCAATGTTCCAACACCTAGTGGAAAGCCTTCCCATAAGAGCGGAAGCTGTTATAGCAGCAAAGGGCAACTCCATATTAATTCCCATGATTTTGAAATGAGATGGTCAATGAGCAGGTGTCAACATACTTTTGTCATGTAGTCAGCAGAATTGGTAATAGCCCTCTCATCATACACTCTTAGAAAAAAAGGGTTTTCGGCTGTCCCAATAGGAGAATCCTTTTTGGTTCCAATATTTTTCCAATTAGCTTTCTGTACTTTTATTTCTATGACTCATCCAAACTCGTTTTCTCATGGCTCTCTCCTGTCCCTCTGCAGGAATATGTATGGAACAATGAAGCTCCCCCAAAAAAAAAAAATCACAATACTGAATCACAATATATATAGAATCGTGAGAATCACAATACATATCAGATCGGCACCTAAGTATTGTGATAACATTGTATCGTAAGGTCCCTGGCAATTCCAAACCCTAGAACCCTCTGTGGAAAGGGTTCTACAAGGGATCCAAAAAATGTTCTATCTGGAATCAAAAAGGGTTCTTCGAAAGGTTCTCCTATGGAGACAGCTGAAGAACCCTTTTAGGTTCTAGATAGCACCTTTTTTCCCCTAAGACTGTACCCTCAGGTTGGCACTACTCTCCTATGATGAAACATAATTGCAATCTGCGTGTGTGTGTGTGTGTGTGTGTGTGTGTGTGTGTGTGTGGATGATAGCTTTCTATAGCCCTGCGTGAGTGCCTTTTTATGTCTACATGACTCTGTAAGAGTTGACAGAAAACACCCAAGTGTGTGTGTGTGTGTGTGTGTGTGTGTGTGTGTGTGTGTGTTCGTGTCACTTCAAACTGAACTTGATGACAAAATAGATTGTCCCTGGAAACTGTGTAAAAGTGTACTACACTGACTGTCAGAAAATAATTCTGTTCATATGTCTCCTATGAGATTCCTTTTCAGAGGTAAAGGGAAATGCATGATTCTGTAAAAGGCTTTCAAGAGAAATAGCTCTTATGAAAATGCCCTTTTTCGCTTTGGTAACAAATTAAAATGTTAAAAAGCATAAAGAAATTCCTCATCTGGTTCAAAAACTCTCCTTCAATATATACTGAACAAAAATATAAACGCAACAATTTCAAATATTTTACTGAGTTACAGTTCATATAAGAAAATCAGTCAATTGAAATTAGGCCCTAATCTATGCATTTCACATGACTGGGAATACAGATATGAGTCTGTTGGTCACAGATACCTTTAAAAAGAAATAGGGCGTGGATCAGAAAACCAGTCAGTATCTAGTGTGACCACCATTTGCCTCATGCAGTACGAGACATCTGCTTCATATAGAGTTGATCAGGCTTGGATTGTGGCTTGTGGAACGTTGTCCCAGTCCTCTTCAATGGCTGTGTGAAGTTGCTGGATATTGGCGGGAACTGGAACATGCTGCCGTCGATCCAGAGCATCCCACACATGCTCAATGGGTGACATGTCTGGTGAGCATGCAGTCCATGGAAAAACTGGGACACTTTCAGCTTCTAAGAATTGTGTACAGATCCTTGCGACATAGGGCTGTGCATTATCATGCTGAAACATGAGGTGATGGCAGTGGATGAATGGCACGACAATGGGCCTCAGGATATCATCACGGTATCTCTGTGCATTCACATTGCCATCAATAAAATGCAATTGTGTTCGTTGTCCATAGTTTACGCCTGCCCATACCATAACCACACCGCCACCATGGGGCACTGTTCAGAATGTTGACATCAGCAAGCCGTTTGCTCACATGACGCCATACACGTGGTCTGCGTTTGTGAGGCCGGTTAGACGCATTGCCAAATACTCTAAAAAGACGGAGGCGGCTTATGGTAGACAAATGAACATTAAATTATCTGCCAACAGCTCTGGTGGTCATTCTTGCAGTCAGCATGCCAATTTCCCCCCAGGTGGATGGACTATCCTGGCAAAATGAGAAATGCTCATTAACAGGGATGTGAAAAAATGTGTCCACAAAATTTGAGAGAAATAAAGCTTTTTGTGAGTATTTGGAACATTTCTGGGATCTTTTACTTCAGCTCATGAAACATGGGACCAACACTTTACATGTTGCGTTAATATTTTTGCTCAGTGTGGGTATTACGAGCTGTACTCAGTTACTGTTCGGTGTAAATGGCATTATATAGCTTTCATTACATTAGCAAATGTGTCATCTCTGGCATTAAGAAAATATCCTTGTCAAGTGACAATATATTTGGAAGGGTTTTGATGCATCTGGTATCCAAACGTTAGACCTTTTCGGATCATTTTGGTGGGATATATATTGAATGTAGCCCCTACATGACTTGAGAGAGAGAGACAGAGAGACATAAATAGAAAGAGGGATGAGAGTGAGTGAGTGAGGAGGCATGGCAGATGGGCATGAACAGGCTGAAGACTCAGTGGTCTAAGTTCTGTGATCGGCACACGCTTTTTCCCCCTCACTTGTCCTCCCACTCGACTGCTGCTCGCGCACGCACACACGCACACACAATCTCTCGCTGTGATGTACAATTACACTAATGACATTTTATTTAGCCTCTAAGCAGCTCTACTTTCTTGTCTTCTGAATTAAAAACCTCTCGGACATGTCAGATATTGTTATGCTTACTGCTGCAAGGTGAGTCAACTGTGTGCAGAGCCTCTTGACAGAGACATTACTCTTCTTGGACATTAAGTGGGGCCAGTTTGTGCTTTCAGTTTGTTTGGCCTCGTCTCAGCAATTCTATTTCCAGAAGACACTGAAACTGTACAGTCTAAGTACTTTAGGATCCTCCATCCTTCGCAGGAACCCTATGAACCTACATACTGCCTCTATGCATGCACGCAAGTCAATTTGATATGATACTGTAAGTCAATTTGATATGATACCGGTGTGCCACTGAAAGACCCGATAGTTGTTACACAAGCTGCTGAGTCAGAGCTGTTTTGGGGTTACACTTTTACAAGCCTCTGCAAATACATTATGCAAAATGAAGACAATAAAAGCATGGATCTATTTTGGACCAGGGACTTCCAACCAAAGTAAAAGGGAAGACTGGGGATGTTCCTATTATACTGTTGTGCTATATTTCACTTTGGCAACTTTGATTATGCTTTATAAAATACATATGTTTTGTGTGTGTGTAAATGTCATATTATTCAGGGATATAGTTGATATTCAGAGATATGGTTGACACAAACTAACACAATGGGGGCACAGTAGGCTACTGACACAGTACTATACTCCAGTAGGCTTCTGATACAGTACTATACTCCAGTAGGCTTCTGATACAGTACTATATTCCAGTAGGCTTCTGATACAGTACTATACTCCAGTAGGCTTCTGATACAGTACTATACTCCAGTAGGCTTCTGATACAGTACTATACTCCAGTAGGCTACTGACACAGTACTATACTCCAGTAGGCTTCTGATACAGTACTATACTCCAGTAGGCTTCTGATACAGTACTATACTCCAGTAGGCTTCTGATACAGTACTATACTCCAGTAGACTTCTGATACAGTACTATACTCCAGTAGACTACTGATACAGTACTATGCTGCAGTAGGCCTAAGTAATTAAAACTCACCATCACACAAACAATCCGATTCATGTCACTGTGTGGTTGTTTACAAAGACTGACAGACAGCGGGGTAGGCAGACGAGCTGGTAAGCTAATTAGCTGGTTTGTAGTGATACTACCTAAACCCTCTGTAAGCCCTAAGCTCTAACTGAGGACTGAGGCCTGTGTCTCTGGGCTGAGTCTCTGGGTAGAGCAGGTGGTCTCTGTGAACTCAGGTTTACTGGTTTAATATACTAAATTCATTAGAGCAGAAGGGCGCAATAACAGGTTAATAAAGAGCCTCCCGAGTGGCGCAGCGGTCTGAGGCAATGCATCTCAGTGCTAGAGGTGTCACTACAGACCCTGGTTCAATTCCAGGCTGTATCACAACCGCCCGTGAGTGGGAGTCCCATAGGGCGGCGCACAATTGGCGGCCAGCGTTATCCGGGTTAGGGTTTGGCCGGGGTAGGCCGACATTGTAAATAATAATTTGTTCTTAACTGACTTGCCAAGTTAAATAAAAACAATAAATAAAAATAATGAAGGTAGCGACAGCAGCGTGCGGAGAGATGAGATGCCTCTCGGTGTGTTGTTCTCTTTATCGACATTTTCAATCTCTCCTGGCAGAAGTTAATATAGGAGGGAGGAAACAGAGGGAACTGCTCCTGTGGCTACGACTCTCTCAACCTCTTCCTCTCTTCCCCTCTCTGTGACGAGGCCATCGCCGTGTCTCGCTAACATGCTGGGCAGGCCAAGACTGCTGCCTCCTCCAAACACCAGGCCAGTTGAGTCATGTCGTGATGTGATGAGACTATGTGAAAACTGTGTTAAAAAGGAAACATGTCCTTCTGTTCAGCCAAAAGCGCCATTATCTGGTTGCCTACCGATTCATAGTGTTTGGCGGTCATTTGGAGGCCATTTGGAGCCCTCCCACACTATCGGTTTTATAAGGTAATGGAAGATGTGGGAGTTTTAAAAAAGGGGTTGAGAGCCAGAGACAGTCGTTGGCCATTCTGTGGAAGCACCTAGAGAAACCAGACTTTGCGTTTCCTCTGAATTTACCTCAGAACTGAAGCTGGCAGGGAGGAGTGGTCAGCCAGTCTCGCATCCCTTTTCAAACAAAATGAAACAACAGGAATATCCTGGAATAACCCCATTACAAGCACTCGAACACACACGCCACGCACCCACATACTTATACACCCAGTCATCCACACATTGACACACCGTCAAACAAAAACACACACACACTTATGTATTGCATAAGAGATACACACGTATGAATGCCCCTCTGATTCAGTGAGATAAAAGGGAGAGTCAGGCTACGAGGTTCTATAATTAGAGGAGCATTCAGGAGGCAAACTGCTGAGTTGTTGAATGTTTAATGTGAAGCCTGGAGGCGTCACGGCGGCAGAGAATAGGCCCAGGTCCCAGCCCCACAGCCCCCTGAGCCCCAATCCACCAACACAGACCAGGGCATACCAACCAGCGGGTATGAAAGACAGGGAGGGGCCGGGTCATTTGAGGAAGAAAGAGAAGGAGGTTAGACATGGTCAATGAGGACAGTGCATGTGAGTAGAGATAGATACAGTGTGTCACATAGGCCGAGTATGGTTGACTGTTAGGTTGACTTCCAGTGGACTGGAACCTGAAGCAGCCTTAACAAACTATGATTACGAGAATAGTTATAGTATGTGGGACCAGAGACTATAAATGAAGTCAGCATTTCCAGTAAATAGAGGTAATATAGTTGCGGGGTAGTGAGTGTTGACTTCCCTATTAGTTGTTGAAGACAGACGGTAACTAGAGCAAGCAGATGGATACCAGGCTTTCATGGTTGCATGTCGTCACCTCTTTCCTCTCTCTCTCTCAATGGAATGATATTAATATCCTGGCCTCAATAATGCTTTCGGGACAAACAGGGGAGCGGTGGGATAAGGAACGCATGAGTGAGAGGGGAGAGGAGGAAATTGAGAATGAGAGGGCATTCGACATGACGGGCATTTTGGAATAGAGATGTCAAAGAATGCTCAGAGGTGTTAAACAGTAGCTCCCCACTTCCTACAGGCTACTGTAGCAACATGCATGTACACAAACAAACACAGACGAAACACACAGTAGTTATGTACTATGGTACTCTATCATCAGCCTTGCCTCACTGTTAGATTACTGTGCACTTGTTTTATACTCAAGAATGAGGAGCAGTCAAAACATGCACAATAATATGGGATATATACACAATATATTCAAAGGTATGTGGACACCCCTTCAAATTAGTGGAATTGGCTTTTTCCAGCCACACCCATTGCTGACAGGTATGTATATATTTGAGCACAGAGCCATGCAATCTCCATAGACAAGCATTGGCAGTAGCATGACCTTACTGAAGAGCTCAGTGACTTTCAACGTTGCACTTTCATAGGATGCCACCTTTCCAACAAGTCAGTTCATCACATTTCTGCCCTGCTAGAGCTGCCCCGGTCAACTGTAAATGCTGTTATTGTGAAGTGGAAACGTCTAGGAGCAACAACGGCTCTGGCGTGAAGTGGTAGGCCACACAAGCTCACAGAACGGGACCGCCGAGGTTTGAAGCGAGTAGCGCATAAAATTTGTCTGTCCTCAGTTGAAACACTCACTACAGAGTTCCAAACTTCCTCTGGAAGCAACATCAGCACAAGAACTGTTCGTCGGGAACTTCATGAAATGGGTTTCCATGGCCAAACATCAAATCAAATGTTATTTGTCACATGCGCCGAATACAACAGGTAAATGAAAGTAAAAAATTATAAAAAGTAACACAATAAAATAACAATAGCGAGTCTATATACAGGGGGTACCGGTACAGAGTCAATGTGCAGGGGTACAGGTTAGTTGACGTAATTTGTACACGTAGGTATGGGTAAAAGTGACTATGCATCGAAAATAGACAGCGCGTAGGCCAGTGGCGCTGCCAAGGGGTGGCCAGGGGGGGCACCCCTTGGTACAATAGCTGCCCCCCCCCCCACTGAGTCCCCTCGCGGGTCGCATATGCATAATATGCTTCTATCTGATATTTTACATTAGGTACTATTCATTTAAATCAATAATGTATATTTTTCATAATAGTTCATGTGAAAGAAAATGACAAATGCATAGCCAGCCAGATGCTTTTGACCGTCCGGAACTGAGTCACACTGCGACCCATCACCCCTTCCCGGCCTGCTACTGCACAGTGCACTGCCAGATGACAGCAGCAGGTGAGCTCAGCCTCGTGTCTCTGGTGGCATCATCGGAAGCTAGGCTAGCTGGCAGATGCCTGCAGAGTTGAGACCACCAGACTGCTAACGGGTAAGTACTGGTTACAGTTTTTTTGATAAATGTATGTACTCAGTAAACTGTTCGTTTTTTGACGGTGTCGAATTACCTAGCTAGCTAGCTTATGTTAGCTAGCTAGTTAAGTTAGCTAGTTAATTTGGGTATTGGGGAGGCTTAGCTAGCTAGTTTATGCCGTAAGGTTACTCTGCAGCATAGAGAGTGTTAGCTAACTGTAGTTAGAGTTATCGTAGCTTTCCAGAACGATTTTCAAACCACTTGATGAACTTAGGACTGCCAGAGCATCTAGCTAGCTGACGTTATAGCGTTAGCTTACTAGCTACGATTAGCCACTGTAGCTATGTCAATTTGCAGACGATGAAGAGAAAGTCCACGGATATCTCTTCTTTCTTTAAGAAGAACAGTAGTACAGGGGAGATACAGCCGACAGGGGAGCAGCAGCAGAGGGTTAACGTTAGTGAGGATGCAGTCGAAGATGATGATAACGTCATTGAGCAAGCCAATGAACAGGCAGAGGCAGCGATAGAGCATGGCAGAACATGACGGCGACGAACTGGCACAGGCAGCATCAGTGACAGAGCACAGTGAAGAACACCAGACAGCAGCACGGCACAAAAGTGCGGAACAGGCAGCAACAACAGTCCCAGAGGTCAACAACCAAGCGAGGCAGGACCCAGCTAGAGCTATTCAACCCGTTCCTGGACCAATAGGTGAAGTTATGACAGCATGACAGTGCCCCTGATAATGAAATGGGTGGCTAGAGAGTAATGTTATCTGGGTCATGACATAATCACATAAAGCCTTCTGATTCATGTTTATTGGTAGTTGAGTTTGAATAGTCTGAATTGTCTGTAGGACGTTATTACAAATTAGCCAATATAGATCTACAGTGTGTCGGCCTCCTTGTAACATTCACCAATGTTTTTGGTGAGATAAAACATCTGTCAGATATTTTACAGTCCCCATAACTCAATTTGGGCACAGCTGTTACCCTTGTTGATTCTCTTGCTGACACATTGAACAGTTATAGACAGGGCTCTCGCTTGAATGAGATTTGGGACAACACTGTGACCTCCAGGCCGTCCAGGGCGTCAGATCACACCAAGCTCTAGGCTTGATGGGCATCACATTACCACTCCAATAGTTCAAAGACAGGTCAACACGGATAAGGAGTCATTCGGGGCAGGTTCATTCATTCCAATAGTTGATGTGCTTCTCTCTGAGGTGAAGAGAAGATGTTCTACAGTAAATTGTGTCATTATGCAAGGCCTTGAAGCTCTGCAGTCCCACATTTTGGGAGAAAAATGAAGTGTTTTCCATTTGCCTCACAATACAACTGCAGCACTGAGGATCTGGAATATGAGATCCCTCAGCTTAAGCGAATTCTTGATAGGAAGCAAACTGGTGGCTTGGAAACACCAGTTTAATAGAGCTCACAGTCTTCCTTTAGCCATATAGGGAGGTGTTCCACGGGATGTTTAAACTTTGCATTACCTGTGAGCACTGCAGCATGTGAGCACAGTTTTCCTGTGCTAAAGTTAATCAAGACTGTCTTGAGAAATACAATGAGTGATACACTGTCTTGAGAAATACAATGAGTGATACACTGTCTTGAGAAATACAATGAGCGATACACTGTCTTGAGAAATACAATGAGCGATTGCTCCATTTGGGGGTGTTAAGAGTAGAGTCAAGAAGGGCAAGGGCCATAAATCTTGATTTTTGTGGATGTGTTTGCCAAAAAAGACACAGCAACAGGTGAATAAAGCTGTATTGAAAATAATGTAGCCCTTAAAGCAGGGATAAGAATAGGTTGTGATTAGGCTATAGTAAAATGTACATTGTACATGATAATGCTTTTTTTTTTTTTTTTTTTTTTTTCATTTTTGGACATAGTCTATAATATATTTGTTTACAAAAAGACAGCAACAGGTGAATAAAGCTGTATTGAAAAGAATGTAGCCTATTACAGCAGGGATATGAATAGGCTATGGGTAGGCTATAGTAAAATGTATATTGTTGTCCATGATTATGCTTTTTTGTTTTGTTTTTCATTTTTGGACATATACAGTTGAAGTCAGAAGTTTACATACACTTAGGTTGGAGTCAATAAAAAAATTGTTTTTCAACCACTCCACAAGTGTCTTGTTAACAAACTATAATTTTGGCAAGTCGGTTAGGACATCTACTTTGTGCATGACACAAGTAATTTCTCCAACAATTGTTTACAGACAGATTATTTCACATATAATTCACTGTCTCACAATTCCAGTGGGTCAGATGTTCACATACACTAAGTTGACTGTGCCTTTAAACAGCTGGGAAAATTCTAGAAAATTATGTCATGGCGTAAGAAGCTTCTGGCAAGGTAATTGACATCATTTGAGTCAATTGGAGGTGTACCTGTGGATGTATTTCAAGGCCTACCTTCAAACTCAGTGCCTCTTTGCTTGACATCCTAGGAAAATCAAAAGAAAATCAGCCAAGACCTCAGAAAAATAAATTGTAGACCTCCACAAGTCTGGTTCATCCTTGGGAGCAATTTCCAAATGCCTGAAGGTACCACGTTCATCTGTACAAACAAGCGTATGCAAGTATAAACACCATGGGACCACGCTGCCGTCATACCAGGAGAAGGAGTGGTTGGTGCGAAAAGTGCAAATCAATCCCAGAACAACAGCAAAGGACCTTGTGAAGATGCTGGAGGAAACGGGTACAAAACTATCTATATCGACAGTAAAACGAGTCCTATATCGACATTACCTGAAAGCCCACTGAGCAAGGAAGAAGCCACTGCTCCAAAACCGTCATGAAAAAGCCAGACTACGGTTTGCAACTGCACATGGGGACAAAGATCATACTTTTTTGAGAAATGTCCGCTGGTCTGATGGAACAAAAATAGAAATGTTTGGCCATAATGACCATTGTTATGTTTGGAGGAAAAAGGGGGAGTCTTGCAAGCCGAAGAACACCATCCCAACCGTGAAGCACAGGGGTGGCAGCATCATGGTGTGGTGGTGCTTTGCTGCAGGAGGGACTGGTGCACTACACAAAATAGATGGCATCATGAGGAAAGAAAATGATGTGGATATATTGAAGAAACATCTCAAAGACATCAGTCAGGAAGTTAAAGGTTGGCCACAAATGGGTCTTCCAAATGGACAATGACCCCAAGCATACTTCCAAAGTTGTGGCAAAATGGCTTAAGGACAACAAAGTCAAGGTATTGGAGTGGCCATCACAAAGCCATGACCTCAATCCTATAGAAAATGTGTGGGCAGAAATAAATAATTCTCTCTACTATCATTGTGACATTTCACGTTCGTAAAATAAAGTGGTGATCCTAACTGACCTAAGACAGAGAATTTTTACTTGGATTAAATGGCAGGAATTGTGAATAAACTGAGTTTAAATGTATTTGGCTAAGGTGTATGTAAACTTCTGACTTCAACTGTATAATATTTTTATTTACAAAAAAAGACACAGCAACAGCCGAATAAAGCTGTATTGAAAATAATTGGAGGCCTCTGTGTGATGTTTTTAAACTCAAGTAGGCTTGTTCCCAGTAAATGTTGTATTCCTTACAATCAATGTGCTCCTTCAAATTAAAGCTGTATATTTGTATTTTTAAGGAAAGGGACAGCTCGCCTATTTGAAGAACAATGAATCGCCTAAACACATTTATACAGATAAATAACACATTTAAACAGGATTGTTGTGGTACTCAAAATGTTAACTGTACCGGTACTAGTCAATGCACATCAGATAAA
The DNA here is from genome assembly GCF_023373465.1 of Oncorhynchus keta. Taxonomy (NCBI): domain Eukaryota; kingdom Metazoa; phylum Chordata; class Actinopteri; order Salmoniformes; family Salmonidae; genus Oncorhynchus; species Oncorhynchus keta. Next base: position 7,091,415 of record NC_068440.1, on the reverse strand, counting down.
TAGTAACATTAACTGTAAAATAAGAAACCAAAGTATATCCGTATGCGATTCCTTAACTCTCATACTCATATGGGCATAGTTTTCAACTAGCCTATATACTACAACAGCATAAGAGAATTCCTGAATTTCAGTTATGGCTTTGGTTTTGGTGGGCCACCTCGAGATTTTCACTGCACGTAGCAGTAGCGAAAAACAAATATGGGGGGGGGTATATGTAAAAAGTCCTGGTGGCCATTTAATTAATTGTTCAGCAGTCTTATGGCAAGAAGCTGTTAAGGAGCCTTTTGGTCCTACAATAGGCGCTCCGGTACCGCTTTCCGTGCAGAAGTCTAAGATCACCATGCGCAATGCCAAGCATCAGCTGGAGTGGTGTAAAGCCATTGGACATTGGAGTAGTGGAAACGTGGTCTCTGGAGTGATGGATCACGCTTCACCATCTAGAAATCAGACGGACAAATCTGGTTTTGCCAGAACACTAGCTGCCCCAATGCATAGTGCCAACTGTAAAGTTTGGTGGATGAGGAATAATGATCTGGGGCTGTTTTTCATGGTTCAGGCTAGTCCCCTTAGTTCCAGTGAAGGGAAATCTGAATGCTACAGCATACAATGACATTCTAGACCATTCTGTGCTTCCAACTTTGTAGCAACAGTTTGGGGAAGGCCCTTTCCTGTTTCAGCATGACAATGCCCCCATGCACAAAGCGAGGTCCATACAGGAAATGGTTTGTCGAGATCGGTGTGGAAGAATGTGACTGGCCTGCACAGAGCCCTACCTCAACCCCATCAAATACATTTGGGATGAATTGGAACGCCAACTAGGAGCCAGGCCTAATCACTAATGCTCTTGGCTGAATGGAAGCAAGCCTGCAGCAATGTTCCAACATCTAGTGGAAGGCCTTCCCAGAAGACTGGAGGCTGTTATAGCAGCAAAAGGGGGATCAGCTCCTTATCAATGCCCATGATTTTGGAATGAGATGTTCGACGAGGTGTCCACATACTTTTTGTAATGTAGTGTACCTTTGGCAGTTCATATAAACTGACCAGGTAGCAAACTAACACTTCCGTTAGCGATAGGTTACTAACCATAATGTAGCCTGGTAGGCAACTGAGCGACATGACATTCCAAACCACAAGACGCATGATGAAATTTGTAAAAATCGAACTCTTGAACATGTTGCAATTTGTGTCAAGGCCCAATACGGCAGACTTTTCTTACCTCGGGGTAGTACGAGACCGTTTTCTGGTACCCGTTGTGAGTCTTCTCCCGTGAGTGGCGATGCGCATTGATCGATTGCTTTGGGCGTGTTGAAGTCCTCGTTTTGTCTAGGCTATTTCATCTCAGCCTCCAATACGGGACCTGACACCATTCCTAAAATATCAATGGACTATATATATATATGCGTGTAGACTGAATATACAATACAGCTGTGACCCCGTTCCCTATTTGGAGCGCAACAGAATAATCTTCGCAGCTTGCTTCTTTGCTCTCTGACGGAGGAAAACCCTGTGCGGCTACCAACATGGAACTCGGAAACCCCACCCGTCCGTGGTGACGTCACATTTGGAAACTCAAAATGCATTTACTGGGTCTTCACGAAGGGAAACTGATGTCATTGTGGAATGAAACCTGGAACATTATTTTGTTTAGAGGTCCCAGAAATAAGTAAAATCCTAAAGATAGTGCTTACCACAGTCGATGACGAATTTCATCCAACTTTACAGATTTGTTTACCTTTATTCAACTAGGCAAGTCAGTTAAGATCAAATTCCTCTTTTCATTGCAACAGTGGGTACACTGCCTTGTTCAGGGGCCTCGGAGAATCGATCTTGCAAACCTTTCGGTTACAAGTCCAACGCTCTAACCACTAGGCTACCTGCCACCCCCGAACAAGGCAGTTGATAGAGTGCTGGAGCAATGTACTTGGATTCATGTTCTCAAAGTACATCGCTCAGTGTCTATAATTTAGAGATTTTCCTGACCAGGTGATTACACATTTGACAAGTATGAACATTACCCACTATACAGGCAAACGCATCATGTTCCATAAAGACAGACACCCACCCAGTATGCAAAGTAAACCATGACTATCTTCACATTGAGATAATGGCAGTTGAGTGTTACATTAGTAGCAAGTAACATTATAATGGTAGTAATTAGCACAAAGGGAGGCTACAAAATGATGTCATGATTGTAGAACAGAGTCTTCATTTTATTAGAAGGGTAACAATCCATGTCAATTCCAAGATGGCTCCACTTATTCCTTGTAGAATGCAGTACATTAAGCTCCCTCATCCTCCAGCAACATTCCAAAATGAAGTGTCTTAGTACAACATTTCCTCCTTCGTTTCCATTGCCAGGATTGGAGAAGCAGGGATTCAAACAGCTGGGGGGGAAGAAAAAAAAAGTCTCAGGTGATTTTAAAGACATGCACACAAACATTTTAACAAAATACTGAGTTTTGGGTCAATCAAAGATGCATGAGGCAGAACTATAGCTACAGTCACAAGTTGCTCCCTTGGACATCTACAGGTCCTTGTGCTTAACTTAACAATCCAGTCCATCTATAGCGAAATTAGGCTTCCAACATCCATTTCTAAAACTTAGTGTATTACCATTTAACAATCAAACACGTCAGCCGTTAGGCTTCACATAAGTTTAAATTATCACTGAACTACAATGGTGACTTAGCAGTACATTAACAATCATTTTGCCAGTAGAAAACTTGACGTGAACTAAAGCAGCATTCAATGCAGTGGCGTCATTGTTTTGATACTTTTAACATTATCTAGTCAAAGCTAGAAAACTTCAAACGGCAAGCCTACTGGCCAATATAGCGTCACATAATACAACCGCTATCGTTTGCCGACGACCCTGAGAACATCATGCAGTCACAGGAGAGAAGTCAGTCTACAGAGACGGGACAAATCTAGACAGGAAAAAGGAGTCTCCTTTGCCCTTTCCTGTAGCCTAGTCATATTGTGGAATATACGTCACATTAATAGGAAGAAAGTGTTATTGGTTAACGGGAACTAAATGTACATTGTGTGACAGGTACTTTGACTATGCTCTAGAAAAGTAGCATGCTTTCACTAACCAAAGCACACAAGCTGTCAAAGTATTAGTCAATAGATTCATAATGAATTCCTGAGTAGACTTCTGACATTGCACGACATTAGCTATCCCAGCCATCTATCCTGGACTCATTACATTCAGGTGAAATGTAAGTCATTCTTAATCACATCCCTATTCCCTACTGCTTCCTTAATTTAATCCAAGTACAGGGACCATCAATGAAGCTACATTATATAGACGTGTTACATAGCAAAGTTATCGTTAGTAGTTGTGCATTTATTCCTTGTTATTATTTCTCTTTTCCCTCTGCATTATTGGGAAGGGCCCGTAAGTAAGCATTTCACTGTTAGTCTACACTGGTTTACAAAGAACGTGACAAAGGAACATTTATTTGGATTACCACTGATATGTATACCTGGCCCGAGGGGAAATTACTCATTTTATACACTCCATTATAACCAGCTAGTCCAGTCTCTGTAGTTTCCAGGAGAAGTCTATTCAAGTCCCAGTAGTGGAGCGTGTTCAAGTACAAGGGAGACACCCCACCACAGAATGAAGAAAGTGGAGAGCAGAGAGACGAAGAAGGGGAGGAGAACAGAGCACAGACTAGTCCCGAGTGTGAAAGAAAGACTAAAAAAGGAAAGTTGGAAAGCTAGATGATAGGAGCGTGAAGGAGAGACCGAAAAGGAAGTGGGAGCTTAGATGAAGAGCACCAGGTCTTTACAGGTGGCGGCTGTGGCCGAGGAGAAGGCGGCGAGGATGGAGGAGAAGACTACGTCGGGGGACTGGCCAGCGTCGACTGCCTTGTGCAGGCCGCGGGCACTGTAGTATTTGACCAGGGGTACAGTCTGCCCGTGGTAGGCCTCCAGCCGTGAGCGCAGCGTGGGCGCATTGTCGTCGCTGCGGCGCATCAGCAGCTCCCCTGTCACCTGACGGGGACAGAGAGAAGAAACATTTCATGGGTGAAAAGGGCAATTTTGGTTTCTTTCTCTGGTTAGGTCTTTTTCCCCACCCCTTTGAGTTCAGATCTGAAAGACTTGGCTCGATGTTGGAAATATGGTGATGGCGCCCCCTAGACCTCAAGTTGGGAAAATGCATCTGCCATATTAAATTCTCTCCTATCCAGTCTCGTCAGAGCTATGATGAACACAGAAGGGCTTGTGAAGGTGTGGAGCTGTGTCAAATAGTTTTCCCAGCCAGTAGCACTGAGCGACATCTCTGGGTACACCACACACATTACAACCCCTCGTGTATGTTGAAAGCCATCTGTGCTGAGCATCTGAAATGGTCCCATGCTTCTCAGTTGGTAGAGCATTGCAACGATAGGGTTGTGGGTTCAATTCCCACGTGGGACCAGTACAGAGAAGGGGGGAAAAAGTATGAGATGTAGGCACTGGATAAACACATCTCTAAATGACTCAAATGAAACAGGAGCTCAGAGCCATTAGCACAGAAGCTCCTAGCTAAGGGGTTTCACAACACTTGTGAAAGACTGCATGCAAATGAGCCACTGCTTTCCTCAGATTACAAACATAGACACTTGTTAAGTGCAAGTTGACCAAGAAACGCATTTGAACACCAGTTAGCAGATTGGGATCTACAATAGAAGTAGGATTTCCAGACTCAGAGGGGGACATCCGTTGACAAGATACTTACGTCGTCCTTCATTGGCTCTTTGGGTGGGTTGAACTCCTCGTGGTAGGAGCGACCACTAGGCTGGTGAATTAGTCTGAGGGGGGAGAGGAGAAGGTTAGTCCTCCACTCACACTGCCCTTGGCCCACTTCCAAGACTTACACTATATCCCACCATGGCAAAACAAAGAACCCCTTTTTGACATGCTGATGTGACCATTTGAATGGACTACAGGTACATAATTTCCCCTCTATGAAGCTGTGTCCTCAATACAGAGGATTGTTTGTCGTGGATGAGGTGGTATTGCTCTGCAACATTATTTGTCCAACAAATGGTCGATAATAACTAGCTCAGACCACCGCAGAATATTTGGTCCTACCTGCCACAGATTCTGCGCACCAGTAGGGAGTCGTTGACAGAGAACTCGATCACAGAGTCCAGCTTCTCTGTGCGCTTCTCCAGCAAGTCATCCAGCTAGAAGACAGAGGGAGTCATAAAACATAGGAGCAGGGAGGAAACAGGTTCATATGCTCAATGGTATAGTGGAGGGTAAACGTAGTTCACGCACCACAATCATTTTGCATGATGTTTACCACTGCTTATAACATCAAGACAAACTTTTGCTAATATAATAATATAATAATATATTTGCTCTGGGGGATTGACAGCAAAATGGAGTCAGGCACCAAGCAATCCTCACCATCTCTGCTTGTTTCACTGTGCGGGGGAATCCATCCAATAGGAACCCCTTCTTACAGGGAGGCGTGTCCAGGTTATTTTCTATGAGTTCTACCACCATCTCATCACTGACCTATGAGTCATTTGACAGGAGTAAATTCACAGCGTGATGAGCAGTGAAAATAAATGCATAAGAGCACACAATTAGGACAGACGCCCAAGTCAACCAGTCTCTGATTACCACTAAGTTCCAGCACCAGTGACACAAAAGATTCATTCCTATAAAAAAAAAAAATGAACACAGAAACATGTTCAGAACTAACATGAAAACACACTACACATCTTACCAGTTTCCCGGCATCCATGGTCTCCTTGAGCCTCTTGCCGAGCACAGAGCCAGACGCCACCATGGCCCTCAGCATGTCCCCCGTGGCCAGATGACACACACAGTACTGCTCTGCCAACCGAGGAGCCTTGGAGGAGAGGGGGAGAGCGTGGGTATTGGCGTCAAGCCTCATGTTATAAGGGCAAAATGTGTAGCATTTATGTAGTCACTTGCAAAATCGCAACTCTGAGGAGAAGAGTATGGCCAAACATAAGCGCTTCCCAACCTGGCAAACTACTACAACAGGTGGGAGCCCGTCAAAGCATTAAAGTCGTGCTGAATCGTAAAATGACTGGCTGTTATATTTTGGGCACAGTCACAGTCCTTCAGCTACAGAACATAACCTCCACACATGACATGAGACTAACGTCTGAATGTGTGTGGGGAAGGCATGGGACACTTTTGGAAAAGCAAAAATAAGTGTTGAATAACTAACTTCATAGCACATGCATAACTGTGGTTTTAAGGACATAATCATGTTGCCATTTTGTTTTTACATTTCAATGTGATTCAGGTTGTGCCACAACGGGGAAAAAAGATCAAACCCTCGAGACTGATTAAATAGTTGGGGATCTTCAAAGCTAGACCAAAAGTATGTGTCTGAAAGGCCCCTACAGTACTTGTACCAGCCTGTGCAAAAAAAAATATTTAAATAACATTTATTCCATACACACTGTAGTGTGTGTATATTTACAAGGCTATGCAGCCACTATAGACATGATACACATATGGATACAGATCTTAAAGGAAATACATAAGTCCCCAACTCTGGTCGTGGGAAGCTGCAGGGTGTACCAGCTTTTGTTCCAGATCAGCCTAAACACACCTAACAATTACCTCTAACAAAACCCTGGACAAGCTGTTGCTCTCCTGTACCACATGCCCCCAGAATTTAAAATAAGAACTACATTGAGCTTTTTGACAGGGAAGTCGAGCGGTAACACGTCTTCATTGAACCTGGTTAGATCAAGTGAAAGCAGTTGGCGCTGGCCAGCTGGAGAGTATGATTAGCATACAGTCCCTAATGTGACGTTGAAAGGGCCCCCTTATCTTTAGGACTCTTCACACAAACGGTTGGCATGCGACTCCAGAGACGAGTACCACATTGTGAGCTTGCAACACCTTGGCAAACAGTCAAATCTGCCAGCACCAGATAGTGGGAGCCAAGAGGGAATTAGTTTCATTCCAATGGACAGACGCTCATAACTGGTTGGCGAGCTAGCTACAACTTTTAGGACACTTCCTTATTCGTCTGATCTAGCTACCCAATTAATTACACGCGACTTAATCAAGCTAGCAGAGATAGCCATCTATGCAAGCCAATTCAGAATGAACTTCAGGACAGGATGTATGAAGTTAGTTGGTTGGCAGTGTCGGCCAAGCGGTATGACATTCCTACACTTCCTTAGCAAGTTAGCATAACTCACTCACCTGTGTTCCTTTCCCAGCACCAGGGGGTCCAAGCAGGATTGCCCGAATTCCTTTTTTTACGTCGGACACAGCTTCATTCCGTTGCGTGCTGGGGGCCATGTTCACTTCAGTCGTCCTTGTACCACTTTTATTATCTGCCAACTCGCCCAAGAAAGGAAGTGACCCCGCCCTCTTCCTGGATGAACCTATCTTTATCAGAAAATACTTCCACCTCATTGGCCATTAGATGGCTCAGTCAAGCGTCCTACACACCGATTTGCTGAAATAGTAAATTTCTTGATATAACATCCAGGTTTTGCATATGCAATTATGAATCTTCTTTGGTCAGGGACCATCAAAATGAACATTGTTATTAGTTACATAATCCTCTATCATTATTGTTATTATTATTTGTTAATTGTTATTATACTTATAATTATGAATGAATCATAATTATTATTATTATTATTATTATTATTTCATCTGTCGGGAAGTATTACAAGTACTGCATGATGTGTCCAGAGATGGCAGAAGAGGCTCAGAGACTGTTCTTAACCACTGCCAATATGTAGTTGCTTTTTGTGCGATTTTCAGCTGCAATGGTTTCACATAGGTGGGTGCTACATGTTTGGCAATGAAGGACTAGTACCCACTGTAATATTCATGTGTAAACATACGGAATTGTAATTGGATGCATTTCAATTTAAATTAGTTGTTTGTTTTGCTTTTTATGTGCTTTGAGATTATTTTCTGTAATGAAAAGCGCTATACAAGTTAAATAAATAATAATAATTATTAACATTGTTATTTGTGTCTAAATATAGGCGTTTGCTCACTCTATAATGAAATGAATGAGTAGTCAAATGGTAGGAAACTATTAGCTGTGGAAATGATTAAATCGTGTTCAATGCCCATCTGGCTACTGCAGTTTAAAAGTCTAAACAGGATCATTGGGACGTCCCAACTCTGATGTCACCCCATTAAAAATTCAATTTAAATGGTTATGTTAAGGCTTAGGGTTAAGTAGGAGTTATGGTTATGGTTAGGGTAGGGGTTAAGGTTAAAGTTTAGGGTAGGGACGTCCCAAGGATCCCTGATAGCACAAACACTGTTTATGCACACTACACTGGGAGATCAGTCATTACATTATCAAATTCATATCCAATTAAGACAGGGCTGATTAGATGGTAAAGATGGAATGACGGATTCGATGGAAAGACAGAGTTGTCATAATGTCAACACAGTGTCCACAGTGTATCTTCATCATGTCATCGAGGTACCAGTCCAGGACATTTGACTTGAGGAAATGTTCACACCAAACTTGATGTTCTTATTTAGTCACTAATGAGCAAGCATTAATGTAGATACTTTTAACGCTGTAATAAAATATAAATGGCACATCTGTCTTTGTAGGCAAACCCCTAATTAAAGGTTGCTCAAATAATAATTGTCCAACTAACAAGAAAACCAACAGACTTCTAATAAAACCACAGTAGTTATCTAAACTAAGAGCTTTTAGAAGCAAACAAGAGAAACATACTATTAATCAAACTAATAAGATTCCAATGTCTCATGTAGTTCAGCTACATGTCAATGAGAGATTGAACGGTGTGAATGTAATGGATGACCAATGATAGGAGTAAGGACTATTATGTATTATTTAATAGTGATAGCTAACATATTAGTTTGTTGGTTGAGAATGAATGAAACAGAGAAAGAGAAGTGTCATTGCGAAACTTTTTTGCTGTTGTTTTCAACATCTTCATTCCCTCAGTTCCCATCAACACAGAAGAAATGTCTATTTTGGATTGATGTAAATCCGTGCCTGGTAGCAGTGTTGAGGATCAGTAACCATCTCTACCCCACTGAAAGACAGACAATTGCAATAGCTAATTATGTCTGAAGGAATAGTCTACGCTGATGTAAAGTTCAAAAAGCAACAAAGGACTGAAGGAAACAATTGTGGTATGTTCTAAACTAAAATCTGTCACCAAAAAAATGTTTGTTTATAGACATGCTTGTATGCTCAGGATGTGAAGAATGTTCAACAAAAAGATCTACCTGCATAAATATCTATCTAATGTCAAAGAGGCAATCTGCGATTGGTAAATCCATTTTAAGACTTTTATATTGATGATATATAGACATTTGTTCTTGAAGAATATTACTTCTAAATGCCTCATGAGCTTAGTTCAACTGTATTATCCCATCAGAACCCCAAATGTAAGCTTGTTGTACTACATTGTTTGTACACAATGTAATTGTAAACAAACACTGTATATCTTCAAAAACATGGTTAAAGCTATCATTTTTATCTCATGGTCATCCAGCCCCACCTCTCAGAGACGAGTACCACATTCTCAATTTCCAGATTATTGTGGAATTATATTAATACCGTATTGACTTTATTTGACAACGCATATTGTTAATTTATTTCAAAACATGTTCACTAAGACAAAAATGACTTCCCACTGGGCACAGATGACAGTTCAACGTCTAGTTTTGATTTACATTTGGTTTAGTTGTCAACTAACCGTGTCATTGGGTTTAGGTTAAAAGTTGGGTTAAAAAGAGACAAAATGCCCTCACATTGATGACTTTTTGCAAATTCAAACAGTTTTCCACGTCAATTTAATGTCATCACACTGACATTTTTGGTTGAAATGACTTGGAAACAACGTTGATTCAACCCGTTTTTGCCCAGTGGGTTACATCACAAAGAGATATTAGTGATTTCAATTACTACTTTGTAGGTATATTAAAATGGTTTTCAAGAAACCTATTTTTAGCCGGTTGGCATAAACATTTTTAAGCAGGCCTCATGCTTTATCGGTGATCTGTGCCAATTCTTTTACATTACCAAATTGAGTGTCAAAAATGCTTGTTCTTGAACAGCCAATGTGATGAGAGGAGTTGTGTCTTATTCTCACACTTTCATGGTTACATTTCAGCAACAGCATCCACAGTAAATGATACCACACACTCTGAAATTTCCAGAACCAGACGCAACCAGCCATCTATCGACTCTAATGGTAAGTGTGTGTGGGTCTGTGGGTGAGTGCCTGCGTGTGTTATTACGTGTGAGTGTGGTGAATGTGTGTGTGGTTGTGTGGGTCAGATGAAGTCTGTGCAAATTTCAAGCAAGGCAAAACAATGAGGACATTTTCTTTCAGGAAACCACATATGGGTGAGAAAAAGAGTTGACAGCATGCAGAACAGAATCTAATTTAGATTTTTCATCATACTTTTTTAAATTTTTATTATTTACCTTTATTTAACCAGGCAAGTCAGTTAAGAACATATTCTTATTTTCAATGACAGCCTGGGAACAGTGGGTTAACTGCCTGTTCAGGGGCAGAACGACAGAATTGTACCTTGTCAGCTCGGGGGTTTGAACTCGCAACCTTCCGGTTGCTAGTCCAACACTCTAACCGCTAGGCTACGCTACTTGTCTCCATAGCCTCAAAAACCATGTTCCTTGTTCCACGAATCATACATTTTCTTCATGTTTTGATGATTTCATGTCTAACATACAATAAAACTAAGTAGAAAGTTGATGGGAGTCTAATTCATATTCTCTCTCTGTCCCCTCAGCTGGTGACCCTGATTCTCAGGAGGGGTCAAAGGTCAAACCAAGTGGATATGACCCTGTCAGAGTTGTTCTGGTGACTCTCTGTGTTCTTCTGATGGGTGCTGTCATTGGACTTGGGGTTCTCTGTAAGTACTATAGAGTAGACCCATAGTGGAGTCCAGAGTAGGAGCAGGAGTCCCCAAACTGGCTGTTCACATATGAGACGGGATAGGATAGCTACAGGAAAGTTGGGTCAAACTCATTACTGTACATTTCAAATGTGTCTTTTTCACACTGATACAACTAGCCCACAAGCCCAGTGCAGCGCTCTTCAAAATCTCAAACATTTGATTGAAAATAATCTTACAGCAGGTGAATTTTGGATCATATGACTCATGCTAAGATGAATACTAAACAGTACATTTCCATTGACATTTTCATCCCTATAAAAAGTGTATAGCGTATGGGCTTTACCCTCTCAGTTATGAGGAAATGATTGATGTAACGATGCAAAAAATGTAACATCTGTTTTAACCAGAAGAGAGAAGGGGAAGTCTGAGTACAAAATGTGACTCGGTTTTTTCTTTTTTCTCAACAGTTTTGAAACATAATCAAGAATTGCTTGTGCAGAGAACTTGCTGTAAGATCACAGGTACTATGCGAGAATGTCCAAATAAATAGTGGCACAAGATTCAGTCATTCCAAAAAAGTGCTTTGTTACATAGGCCTATGTTTTATATCATAGAATGAACTCCATTAAGGAATTGGAATTACTATAAGAAATTCCATGGTAAAAAATAAAAGAAAATGGAAGTCACTTCAAACCTAATTTTATTGCCTCGGTTTCAGTCTATTTATGCTTTTTTCTTATCCCACTTAGGCTGAGGCTAAGTGTATGCATAGTAAATCAATGTGTTTTCATGTCAGTATGGATCTTATACAATCAGTAAGATAAAATATAATATATATATATATATATATATATATATATATATATATATATATATATTCATATAGTATGTTACAAATACTTGATTTTGATAAGGGACTATTGACAAAGACGTATATATCACCAGGTTATTTCTGTTCCCTCCCTCCACAGAGGATGAGCGTCCAATATGTGCTCATGATTGGATGTGTCACAGGAAACACTGCTATTATTTTTCCAATGATAGTCTGACCTGGGTTGAGAGTCAGGATAAATGTGTCTCCATGGGAGGACAGCTGGTCATCATAGACAGCCTTTCTGAGCAGGTAGTTATCATGGGAATTAAATTATACATTGCGTCTGTCCTTCCATATTATCTTTCATTCATTAATTAAGGCTGTGGTCAGGCAATAGATTTTGTATCCACACATTACAGATTGAGCCAATGGGTTTATAAGATTTGAAAGTGCTTAACATTTTATTATGAGATCTCAGTACCATGTCAGTCTAATGAGAAAAAAACAGCTATAAAGGACATGCCATTAAACATGCAATCTACAAAAATTAAAGTACACCATGTTTGACTGTATTTAAAAAGATAATTCAACCAATTACATAATTTAGTATTCTTTAGCCTTATAAGGCTAAAACTGAAATTAGTCTATGGACAAAGAAAGACTGCAAAGCACGCTTTTGTTTTGTATACCTAGCTTTTAGTGGTTACAGCGTTGGGCCAGTAACCGAAAGGTTGCTGGATCGAATCCCTGAGCTGACAAGGTAAACATCTGTCATTCTGCCCCTGAGCAAGGCAGTTAACCCTCTGTTAGCCGGGCGGCGACGACGTGTATGTCGATTAAGTCACCCCACCACACCTCTCTGTTTCAGAGGGGTTGGGTTAAATGCGGAAGACACATTTCAGTTGAATGCATTCAGTTGTACAACTGACTAGTTATCCCCCTTTTCCTGTTGTCACCAACCGCTAATTTTAGCATTTCATAACCAAAACCAACCAAATGAAAACACTTTTTAGACATTGAGTTTTACGTTCCACAAAAGCGTGGATTACTGTTCTTGGATGTACTCGACTAGTCCATAGACTGCTATCTATCAGTGTAAGGCAACATTTGGGTGAACTATCCATGTAACCCATTGTAGCACTCTATATAATTTGTCAATCAATGTTCCTGGTGAAGACAATCTTAGATAAGAAAGTTGGTGCTATAATGAGTGGTGGTGAAGACAAGTTCTGGATCGGACTGACAGACCAAAAAGAAGAGGGAAAGTGGTTATGGGTGGACGACACACCTCTAGATTCAAATAACAGGTCAGAAGTTATTTTGAATAGTAATACATTTACAAAAGCATGATCATTCAGTATTGCTTCTACAGTATTAGAATATTGTGATGTGTTCTCATAATTGACAAAACACAAAAATACAGGTGAAATGATGATTCCCAATCAATGCAGTTAATATGAGGACATGGATGGCTGAATTAATTATAATGTAATTCCTCTGTAGATTCTGGTTTGCTTCCCAAAATGGCAAAAAAGAGCCTGACAACTGGCAAGGAGACGAGGAAAGAAAAAATCCAGACGGTGAAGACTGTGCTAGAATGGGAGAAAAAGGTGGTACTCGTGATGGCAAGAGTTGGTTTGATGTCAACTGTGGTTGGTCTCACAGAAGAATATGTGAGATAATGTTATTCTGAAATTTCATTTTTGTCCTCCCCAGTTTTATCATTGGAATGTGATACAAAACAGGCTTTAGGACCATGGACGTCGTGGACGTGTCCGAGCAGTCGGGTAGTCTGTTTAAAGTGTTTATCCGACCGAATAAAATTAAATTAAAAAATACCTTATGTCCCTCCCACTTCTAAAACCAAAGTTGCGCCCCTGTGATACAGTATCTGTGTGAAACTAAAAATGAACATAAAAGTATCTTTACGTTTCTTTTTGCTGACATTTATAATAAGAAGTGAGGAAAAACTGTATTGGTAAATGTATTACAGTAGCTTACTGCTGATGTTTACAGACTGCTTGTTATCAACAATATGTTTATGCTTAATGCGTTTTATGCTATAATGTAAAACAAGCCAAATCTACAACTGAGCCTAACAAAAAACATGTCAGATATTTTCAGTTCAGCATTTTCTTTATTAAAGAACAACTCCACCCCAAAACTATCTTTTGGTATTTATTTCATTAGTCTATTGATGATAGTAGTTAGGTTTCCGTCCAATTGGTGACAGATATTCATGCGAATATAAAAAAAATTGGCATAAAAATACTATGCGCATTTTCCCACCAGAGATGTTTCCATCAAATTAACATGTTGTGGATAAAACGCTGTGTGTGGGTGATAACCTAGTGAACATAAAATAACTGTTGTGGTTAAATTCCCATTCCCAAATATAAAATACAAGTTAAATGGAGTTCCGTAGTATTTTCACCTCTACAAACTCTATAAACTGTCAAAAGGTTGTAATCTCTTGGACAGATGAGCTGGGTGTCCGAGATTACTACGGTTGGAAACTCAACAAGCTCTAATTACCTACCCGTGAATGGCACACTTCAACTTCTCCACTCAATGTTGTTGGTAGCGCTTGCTCCCCAAAAAGTGTAACATCTTTATTTGTACTATTTTCGACATTCTTCATTTCTGAAAAAGGTCGAATGAAAAAGGCTGACGTTTTACTGACTCCTAACCAACTGTGCTATTTTGATAGTTTTTTTTTGCGTCGTTTGTAACTTTTTTTTAAAAACTTATTTTGTAAATAATGTTGCTGCTTCCGTCTCTTATGACCGAAAATAACTTCTGGACATCAGAACAGCGTTTACTCACCTTGAACTGGAAGAAGCTTTTTTCCTTTAACGAGTCCGACGAGAAGGATTCACTGCTTTCCCGGGAGCAGGACCATGCATTCGCAGAACAGAGAAGCTACGTCAGGTAAGACAAGAGGTGGGTGTGGGTATCTATTTGTCAATAACATCTGGTACCCGATGTCTAATATTAAAGAAGTCTTGAGGTATTGCTCGCCTGAGGCAGAGTACCTTATGATAAGCTGTAGACAATACCATCTACCAAGAGAGTTCTCATCTAAACTCAGGACCCTGTCTTTCAACGATAATTGGTAAAAATCCAAATAACTTCACGGATCTTCATTGTAAAGGGTTTAAACACTGTTTCCCATGTGTGTTCAATGAACCATAAACAATTAATGAACATGCACCTGTGGAACGATAGTTAAGACACTAACAGCTTACAGACGGTAGGCAATTATGGTCACAGTTATGAAAACTTAGGACACTAAAGAGGCCTTTCTACTGACTCTGAAAAACACCAAAAGAAAAATGCCCAGGGTCCCTGCTCATCTGCCTGAATGTGCCTTAGGCATGCTGCAAGGAGGCATGAGGACTGCAGATGTGGCCAGGGAAATAAATTGCAATGTCCATACTGTGAGACGCCTAAGACAGCACTACAGGGAGACAGGAAGGACAGCTGATTTTCCTCGCAGTGGCAGACCATGTGCAACAACACATGCACAGGTGCCCGAGTTACACCAGGAATGCACAATCCCTCCATCAGTGCTCAGACTGTCCGCAATAAGCCGAGAGAGGCTGGACTGTGGGCTTGTAGGCCTGTGGAAAGGCAGGTCCTCACCAGACATCACAGGCAACAACGTCGCCTATGGGCACAAATCCACCGTCGCTGAACCAGACAGGACTGGCAAAAAGTTATCTTCACTGACGAGTCACGGTCTTGTCTCACCAGGGGTGATGGTCGGATTCGTGTTTATCGTCGAAGGAATGAGCGTTATACCGAGGCCTGTACTCTGGAGCGGGATCGATTTGGAAGTGGAGGGTCCGTCATGGTCTGGGGCGGTGTGTCACAGCATCATCGGACTGAGCTTGTTGTCATTGCAGGCAATCTCAACGCTGTGCGTTACAGGGAAGACTTCCTCCTCCCTCATGTGGTACTCTTCCTGCAGGCTCATCCTGACATGACCCTCCAGCATGACAATGCCACTAGCCATACTGCTCGGTCTGTGCGTGATTTCCTGCAAGACAGGAATGTCAGTGTTCTGCTATTGCCAGTGAAGAGCCCAGATCTCAATCCCATTGAGCACATCTGGGACCTGTTGGATCGGAGGATGAGGGTGAGCCATTCCCCCCAGAAATGTCCGGGAACTTGCGGGTGCCTTGGTGGAAGAGTGGGGTAACATCTCACAGCAAGAACTGGCAAATCTGGTGCAGTCCATGAGGAGGATATGCACTGCAGTACTTAATGCAGCTGGTGGCCACACCAGACACTGACTGTTACTTTTAATTTTGACCCCCCCCCCCTTTGTTCAGGGACACATTGTTCCATTTCTGTTTGTCATATGTCTGTGGAACTTGTTCAGTTTATGTCTCAGTTGTTGAATCTCGTTATTTTCATACAAATATTCACATGTTAAGTTTTCTGAAAATAAACGCAGTTGATAGTGAGAGGACGTTTATTTTTTTGCTGAGTTTATATTATTTGTAGCCGTCTATTTACCACCACAGACCGATGCTGGCACTAAGACCGCACTCAACCAACTCTATAAGGCCATAAGCAAACAGGAAAATGCTTATCCTGAAGCGGCGCTCCTAGTGGCCGTGGACTTTAATGCAGGCAAACTTAAATCAGTTTTACCAAATTATTACCAGCATGTCACATGTGCAACCAGAAGGGAAAAAAACTCTAGCCCACCTTTACTCCACACACAGAGATGCATACAAAGCTCTCGCCCGCTCTCCATTTGAAAAATCTGACCATAATTATATCCTGCTGATTCCTGCTTACAAGGAAAAACTAAAGCAGGAAGTACCAGTGACTCGCTCAATACAGAAGTGGTCAGATGACGTGGATGCTACGTTACAGGACTGTTTTGCTAGCACAGACTGGAATATGTTCTGGAATTCATCCAATAGCATTGAAGAGTATACCACCTCAGTCATCGGCTTCATCAATAAGTGCATCAACAACGTCGTCCCCACAGTGACCGTATGCACATATCCCATCCAGAAGCAATGGATTTCAGGCAACATCCGCATTGAGCTAAAGGCTACAGCCGCTTTCAAGGAGCGGGACATTAATCTGTACGCTTAAAGAAATCCCGCTATGCCCTCAGACGAACCATCAAACAAGCAAAGCGTCAATACAGGATTAAGATTGAATCAGAGGAAAGACCATAAAATTGTCAGAGACTCCAGTCACCCAAGTACTCTGTTACCGCACGGCAAGCGGAACCGGAGCGCCAAGTCTCGGACCTTAAGGCTCCTTAACAGCTTAGTTTATTTGGTAAATATTTTCTTAACTCTTCTTGAACTGTACTGTTGGTTAAAGGCTTGTAAGTAAGCATTCCTCGGTAAGGTCTACACTTGTTGTTTTTGGCACATGTGACAAATAAAATTTGATTTGATTTGCAGAATTACAGTGAAGACATCAAAACTGTGAAATAACACATTTGGAATCATATAGTAACTAAAAAGGTGTTAAAAAAATCTAAATAGATTTGAGATTTTTCAAAGTAGCCACTTTTAACACGGCACACCTGTCAAATTAAATGCATTCCAGGTGACTGCATCATGAAGCTGGTTGAGAGAAAGTCAAGAGTGTGCAAAGCTGTCATCAAGGTGTCACGACTTCCGCCGAAGTCGGCTCCTCTCCTTGTTCAGGCGGCATTCGACGGTCGACATCACCGGCTTTCTAGCCATCGCCGCTCCATTTTTTCATGTATCCATTTGTTTTGTCTTGTTCTCTGCACACCTGGTTTTCATTCCCCAAACAATTCATATGTATTTATTCATCTGTTCCCCATCATGTATTTGTGTAGGATTGTTTGTGTTACGTGTATTTTGATATTGTGGATATTGTTACGCTCATTACTTTTTGTCTATGTTCCGTGTTTTGGGCACATTTTATGTTCTTTTGTGCTGTCCTTTTGACCGGAATAAAAGTGTGCCTGTTCACGACACTCTGCTCTCCTGCACCTGACTTCGCCTCCAATACACACTCCTAACACAAGGCTACTTGGTTACTTTGAAAAATCTCAAATATATACTCTTTTTGTTTTTGGTTACTACTTGATTCCATATGTGTTATTTCATAGTTTTGATGGGTTATAAGCTGACATGTATAATTGTTTTAAGGTTAGAATAGTGCCAACTGTAAAGTTTTGTGGAGGATGAATAAAGGTCTGGGGCTATTTTCATGGTTCGGGCTAGGCCTCTTAGTTCCAGTGAAGGGAAATCTTAACGCTACCGCATACAATGACATTCTACACAATTTTTTATAAAAAGAATATAGATGTCCACATAATTTTGGTCATGTAGTGTATAAGAAAGCTCAGAAAATATTTTTGTTAGTTCTTTACACTTATTTAAACCCTTTTTTTGTGTTGGCACAAAACTACCTCCATACTTCCATACATTTTTTTATACCGGAGACTAACATTGTGTTTGTGAGAATCTCCCCTTTCCCCAGTGGGGTTACATTCATTTGTAGCCCATGGTATCGACTTCAGATGAATCCCGGCACTACAGCCGTGTTCGTGTGACGACACATTTTTGGGATGTCTCATGGTCTGATAAACGCTGCTGTAGCTTGACCACCTTCCACCGCAGATGCGGAAGACCTTAGGTGGATTGAGACGCAGTCCATGCAACAAAAAAGATATCTCTAGCTTAAACTGACGGATTCTGATGTGGATTTTTATATTATGTTACTTAGGTTGACACACCAGTGCATCAATAGACTCCAGGCTAGGGGGTTCAAATGAAATGTATCTTGAGGTGTACTTACTTGTAATTATTGTGTACCTACAAAGTACGTTACCCATTCTGACAATATAATCGTCAGCTTCTCAAAGCGACGCCCCAAGTGAGAAAATAAACACACTAGTACACCATAGAGTACGTGACATCTACATAAGTACAAGGTTGTCGTTAGATGTTACACAGGATTTTCAGTGCATGCAGAAAGTATTCACATCCACTCACCTTTTCCACATGTTGTTGTGTTACAACCTGAATTTAAAATGGATTCAATTGAGATATTTTTTTGTCACTGGCCTGCACACAATACCCCATAACGTCAAAGTGGAATTATGTTTTTTTTACATTTTAAAAAACGTATTAAAAATGAAAATCTGACATTTCTTGAGTCAAGTATTAAACCCGTTAGGCAAGTCTAAATAAGTTCAGGATTCGCTGAACAAGCCACATAATAAGTTGCATGGACTCACTCTCTGTGCAATAACAGTGTTTAACCAGATTTTTTAATGAATACCTCATCTCCACAAATAAATTATTTGTAAGGTCCATCAGTCGAGCAGTGAATTTCAAACACAGATTCAACCACAAAGACCAGGGTGGTTTTCCAATGCCTTGGAAAGAAGGGCACCTATTGGTAGATGGGTAAAAAAAAGAAGCAGACAATGAATATCCCATTGAGCATGGTTAAGTTATTATTACACTTTGGATGGTGTAGTAATACACCCAGTCACTACAAAGACACAGGCGCCCTTCCTAACTCAGTTGGTGGAGAGGAATGAAACTGCTTAGGGATTTCACTATGTGCCCAATTGTGACTTTAAAACAGTTTACAGAGTTTAATGGCTGTGATAGGAGAAAACAGAAGATGGATCCACAAGATACACACGGCAAGGCAGGGCTTAACGTGACCACATCCCCGAGTACAGAACGGCCATTTGGTACTCCCCTTACTCCGAGGATAAATTGCATTCTTTACTCATAACCCGACAACGGCAGTATTCTTTATTTTAAATAATTTCATAAACATTTTGGTTGGTCATTTTTCATCAACTTTTATGTCTTCTTAATCAACAAGCTACGTCATGCCTAAAAACATTTAATTATAAACGTAAACATTTTAGTATGAACAGATAGACTGTCGCATGGAATATACGTCATGATTATCAGCCAATGAGACGACTTCAACTGTATACACAAAGTTTACATACACCTTTGCCAAATACATTTAAACTCAGTTTTTCGCAATTCCTGACATTTAATAAACTCCCTGTCTTAGGTCAGTTAGGATCACCACTTTATTTTAAGAATGTGAAATGACAGAATAATAGTAGAGAGAATGATTTACTTCAGCTTTTATTTCTTTCATCACATTCCCAGTGGGTCAGAAGTTTACATTTTTGGTAACATTGCCTTTAAATTAACTTGGGTCAAAACGTTTTGGGTAGCCTTCCACAAGCTTCCCACAATAAGTTGAGTGAGTTTTGGCCTATTCGTCCTGACAGAGCTGGTGTAACTGAGTCGGGTTTGTAGGCCTCCTTGCTCACACACGCTTTTCAGTTTTATTTTTGTTTCATCAGACCAGAGGACATTCTCCAAAAAGTATGATCATTGTCCCCATGTGCAGTTGCAAACCGTAGTCTGGCTTTTTTATGGCGGTTTTGGAGCAGTGGCTTCTTCCTTGCTGAGCTGCCTTTCAGGTTATGTCGATATAGGACTCGTTTTACTGTGGATATAGATAGTTTTGTACCTGTTTCCTCCAGCATCTTCACAAGGTCCTTTGCTGTTGTTCTGGGATTGATTTGCACTTTTCGCACCAAAGTACGTTCATCTCTAGGAGACAGAATGAAGGCGTTATGAAGGCAGTGTGGTCCCATGATGTTTGTACTTGCGTACTATTGTTTGTACAGATGAACGTGGTACCTTCAGGCGTTTGGAAATTGCTCCCAAGGATGAACCAGACTTGTGAAAGTCTACATATTTTTTCTGATGTCTTGGCTGATTTCTTATGATTTTCCTATGAAGTCAAGAAAAGAGGCATTGAGTTTGAAGGTAGGCCTTGAAATACATCCACAGGTACACCTCCAATTGATTCAAATTATGTCAATTAGCCTGTCAGAAGCTTCTAAAGCCATGACATCATTTTCTGGAATTTTCCAAGCTGTTTAAAGGTACAGTCAACTTAGTGTATGTAAACTTCTGACCCACTGGAATTGTGAGACAGTGTTGTTGAAAAAATGACTTGTGTCATGCACAAAGTAGATGTCCTAACTGACTTGCCAAAACTATAGTTTGTTAACAAGAAATTAGTGGAGTGGTTGAAAAACAAGTATTAATGACTCCAACATAAGTGTATGTAAACTTCCGACTTCAACTGTACATTTCCAACATACTGTACTTGACATGTCTGTCATGAAGCATGAGTCAGCATAAAAACACCACAGTCAGCCTGCTAATCAATCTAAATCAGCTGCAATTGACCTGAGTATCAACAGGCACTATTACGCTATTGGCCACGGTAACTCAACCCCATTCAAATACAGGATTACTGATGACTAGAACTATGGTTTCCATAGCTACCCTTCACAAAGCCTTGCTCTGTGGAGGTAGTCATCCTGTTTGACCTGTTTAAAGCGTTCTGGTTGAACACTAATGTATAACAATCTACAGTTTAATACTGTACAGTTACACTGAATGACGTATACAGTAACTAGTATTTAACTGGCCCGTGGGGGAGCTGGCTAGTGAGACTACAATGATGATGGCTGGATTAGTCTCCATGGGAGACTGATCAGACATGCTCGTAGCAGTGGTAGTAGTGTAGGGGGATGGAGCGATGGAGATCGCCAATGTCAGGGCGAGAGGGGAACGAGGGAGAGTAGGAAGCTAAATGTTGAGAGTAGTTCTTACATGTGTGATTCTTTACCACTCAAGAACAATGTTATACAGTCTTCCCTCCCTCTCTGCAGATGACTTCGTCAACCATTTTGAAAAGGTCGACGACATCCGATCCTCGTTTGCTAAGTCAAACGACACCGCTGGTTCTGCTCACACTGCCCTACCCTGTGCTCTGACCTCTTTCTCCCCTCTCTCTCCAGATGAAATCTCGCGTCTTGTGACGGCCGGCCGCCCAACATTTTCGACCCTATCCCCTCCTCTCTTCTCCAGACCATTTCCGGAGACCTTCTCCCTTACCTCACCTCGCTCATCAACTCATCCCTGACCGCTGGCTACGTCCCTTCCGTCTTCAAGAGAGCGAGAGTTGCACCCTTCTGAAAAAACCTACACTCGATCCCTCCGATGTCAACAACTACAGACCAGTATCCCTTCTTTCTTTTCTCTCCAAAACTCTTGAACGTGCCGTCCTTGGCCAGCTCTCCCGCTATCTCTCTCAGAATGACCTTCTTGATCCAAATCAGTCAGGTTTCAAGACTAGTCATTCAACTGAGACTGCTCTTCTCTGTATCACGGAGGCGCTCCGCACTGCTAAAGCTAACTCTCTCTCCTCTGCTCTCATCCTTCTAGACCTATCGGCTGCCTTCGATACTGTGAACCATCAGATCCTCCTCTCCACCCTCTCCGAGTTGGGCATCTCCGGCGCGGCCCACGCTTGGATTGCGTCCTACCTGACAGGTCGCTCCTACCAGGTGGCGTGGCGAGAATCTGTCTCCTCACCACGCGCTCTCACCACTGGTGTCCCCCAGGGCTCTGTTCTAGGCCCTCTCCTATTCTCGCTATACACCAAGTCACTTGGCTCTGTCATAACCTCACATGGTCTCTCCTATCATTGCTATGCAGACGACACACAATGAATCTTCTCCTTTCCCCCTTCTGATGACCAGGTGGCGAATCGCATCTCTGCATGTCTGGCAGACATATCAGTGTGGATGACGGATCACCACCTCAAGCTGAACCTCGGCAAGACGGAGCTGCTCTTCCTTCCGGGGAAGGACTGCCCGTTCCATGATCTCGCCATCACGGTTGACAACTCCATTGTGTCCTCCTCCCAGAGCGCTAAGAACCTTGGCGTGATCCTGGACAACACCCTGTCGTTCTCAACTAACATCAAGGCGGTGGCCCGTTCCTGTAGGTTCATGCTCTACAACATCCGCAGAGTACGACCCTGCCTCACACAGGAAGCGGCGCAGGTCCTAATCCAGGCACTTGTCATCTCCCGTCTGGATTACTGCAACTCGCTGTTGGCTGGGCTCCCTGCCTGTGCCATTAAACCCCTACAACTCATCCAGAACGCCGCAGCCCGTCTGGTGTTCAACCTTCCCAAGTTCTCTCACGTCACCCCGCTCCTCCGCTCTCTCCACTGGCTTCCAGTTGAAGCTCGCATCCGCTACAAGACCATGGTGCTTGCCTACGGAGCTGTGAGGGGAACGGCACCTCAGTACCTCCAGGCTCTGATCAGGCCCTACACCCAAACAAGGGCACTGCGTTCATCCACCTCTAGCCTGCTCGCCTCCCTACCACTGAGGAAGTACAGTTCCCGCTCAGCCCAGTCAAAACTGTTCGCTACTCTGGCTCCCCAATGGTGGAACAAACTCCCTCACGACGCCAGGATAGCGGAGTCAATCACCACCTTCCGGAGACACCTGAAACCCCACCTCTTTAAGGAATACCTAGGATAGGATAAAGTAATCCTTCTCACCCCCTTAAAATATTTAGATGCACTATTGTAAAGTGGCTGTTCCACTGGATGTCATAAGGTGAATGCACCAATTTGTAAGTCGCTCTGGATAAGAGCGTCTGCTAAATGACTTAAATGTAAATGTAAATGTCTTTTCTTTACCATGTCTTCACTGTGGTATACAGGGGATGTAAGCTAGTCAGAACATAACAGGAAGTTGCACTTGAGGTTTATTTAATCCCTATAAATAGCTGTGACAAAATCTCAAGTAATTCCTTTTTTACCGGTAGAAGGTCTTAGGGGGGAACTCCAAGTCTGTATGACTTTATGTCTACCTCTCTTTTCAAAACATTGTCTGTGACAGGACACATCACAATGTGCTATAACATATGACATAAATCCCAACCTTTTGGCCCTGGCGCTCGCACGCGTCACACTTAGCCACCTGAGTGAGGAGATAGGCATGATGTAGAAATACCAGTTAGAGCGTACCTCAAAGAATAAGAACTCACATAACAGCTAAGGGCTGGCTCAATTACAGTATAACCCTGTGACCGACGGTTATGGATGAAGACAGCCACTAAAATATAATAACCAACATAAACGGGAAGCTGGGCATGAGTGTGTTTGAGTCTGTTTCTGTGGTAATGTAGACTCTTAACAAAGTGATGAAACTTTGTTGCTCCTCGCTGAAACAAGCAAACAATGTTTTCGCAAACAATGTTTGTTTTTAGCATCCTATAGGGACCTGACAGGAAGTGATCTAAGCAGCTAGTTGAGTTAGTGTGTGGGTGTGTCTGGTGGTGTTAGAAGAGGAGAGTAGAGGACGTTCTCTCTGCAAGCAGCAGCATACATCACAACCACAGGGGGAGAAGATTAGAACATAAAGATGATATCTTTGGTTCTGTTAAGAATATGAGGGGATTTCTCAGCAGACCAAATGTAGACTAAACTTAAATAGCTCATAGTGCAGGGTCGAATGAGGAAACCTGACAGGATGGGATACAGGAGCTGCGTTAATGCGCAGCAAACAGTATAAACCAGAGGATTTTCATCAACCCAATATAAAAAATCATGGTCTTTGCTCCCTTGAATTTACAGTGCAGAATGGGGAGATTAAAGGTATGCAGTATTTGTGTACGTGTCACTCACCACTCACCACAGGTAGAACTCGTACAATCGGACAGGACAGCGGGGGGGATTCTCACTGTTCTCCCGCACCTCCTCTTTCTCCTCGTCCTCCCTCTTCCTCTTCGCTGCCACACCGTCTGCATCAGCTACACACACACAGGTCCATGATTACATATGAATCAAATTTGATCTATATCAGTTTACTAAATGCATTAGTAAACCCAGCAAACCCACACTTAAATCCCCGTTGCCTTGGCAACAGTGGCAAGGGAATAACTCCCTAGGTAGGAATAAACCTTGAGGGCAACACTCTCACATGACAACATAAACGTATGCATATGCAGAAACATGTGGAGTATTAGAAAGCACAAAAAAATGCATGAATGAGACAAGACAAAGATTTTTCCTTGAATGAGTCGGACGGGAAGGATATAATCCAAACACCCGTACAGGCCCTCATCCCCGTCATTCGCTGGAGAAAGAAACAGAGATGTCGCATAAAGAGATCGGGGTGCCTTGTGAGGATCAGGCGACAAGTGGCTAATCTTCCTTTGCCATCCGTACTGTTAGCTAATGTTCAATCACTGGAAAATAAATGGGACGAACTGAAAGCATGTATATCACACCAACGGGACATTAAAAACTGAAATATCTTATGTTTCACAGAGTCGTGGTTGAACAGCGACATTAGGAACATACAGCTGGTGGGTTAAACACTCTATCGGCAGGATAGAACAGCAGCCTCTGGTAAGACACGAGGCGGGAGCCTATTCTTATAAGTAAATAACAGCTGGTGCACGATATGTAAGGAAGTCTCAAGGTTTTGCTCGCCTGAGGTAGAGTATCTCATGATAAGCTGTAGACCACACTTTCTACCTAGAGAGTTTTCATCTGTATTTTTCGTAGCTGTCTACATACCACCACAGACTGATACTGGCACTAAAACCGCACTCAATGAGCTGCATACCGCCATAAGCAAACAGGAAAACGCTCACCCAGCTCCGAGTAGCTGGGGACTTTAATACAGGGACACTTAAATCCGTTTTACCTCATTTCTATCAGCATGTTAAATGTGCAACCAGAGGGGGGGAAAACTCTGGACCACCTTTACTCCACACACAGAGACATATAAAAAGCTCTCCCTTGCCCTCCATTTGGCAAATCTGACCATAATTCTATTCTCCTGATTCCTGCTTGCAAGCAAAAATTTAAGCAGGAAGCACCAGTGACTCGGTCTATAAAAAGTGGTCAGACAAAGCAGATGCTAACCTACAGGACTGTTTTGCTAGCACAGACTAGAATATGTTCTGGGATTCTTCTAATGGCATTGAGGATTACACCACATCAGTCACTGGCTTCATCAATAAGTGCATTGACAGCGTCGTCCCCACAGTGACTGTACCTACATACCCCAACCAGAAGCCATGGAATTCAGGCAACATTCGCACTGAGCTAAAGGGTAGATCTGCCACTTTCAAGGAGTGGGACTCTAACCCGAAAGCTTATAAGAAATCCTGCTATCCCAAAGAACCATCAAACAGACAAAGAATCAATACAGGACTAAGATCGAATCATACTACACTGGCTCCAACTCACGTTGTATGTGGCAGGGCTTGCAAACTATTACAGACTAAAAAGGAAGCACAGCTGAGAGCTGCCCAGTGACACGAGCCTACCAGATGAGCTAAATAACTTCTGTGCTCGCTTCGAGGCAAGTAACACTGAAACATGCATGAGAGCATCAGCTGTTCTGGGTGACTGTGTGATCACACTCTCCACAGCCGATGTGAGTAAGACCTTTAAACAGGTCAAAATTCACAAGGCCGCAGGGCCAGATAGATTACCAGGACATTTACTCCGAGCATGCGCTGACCAACTGGCAAGTGTCTTCACTGACATTTTGATCCTCTCCCTGACCGATTCTGTAATACCAACATGTTTCAAGCAGACCACCATAGTCCCTGTGCCCAAAAACACTGAGGTAACCTGCATAAATGACTACCGACCCGTAGCACTCACGTCTGTAGCCATGAAATGCTTTGAAAGGCTGATCATGGCTCACATCAACACCATTATCCCAGAAACCCTAGACCCACCCCAATTTGCATACCACCCCAACAGATCCACAGATGATTCAATCTCTATTGCACTCCACACTGCCCTTTCACACCTGGACAAAAGGAACACCTATGTGAGAATGCTATTTATTGACTACAGCTCAGCGTTCAACACCATAGTGCCCTCAAAGCTCATCACTACGCTAAGGAACCTGGGACTAAACACCTCCCTCTGCAACTGGATCCTGGACTTCCTGAAGGACCGCCCCCAGATGGTAAGGGTAGTAACAACACATCCGCCATGCTGATCTTCAACACGGGGGCCCCTCAGGGGTGCGTGCTCAGTCCCCTTCTGTACTCCCTGTTCACTCATGACTACATGGTCAGGCACGACTCCAACACCATTATTAAGTTTGCTGATGACACAACCGACAACGATGAGACAGCCTACAGGGAGGAGATCAGAGACCTGATCGTGTGGTGCAAGGACAACAACCTCTCCCTCAACGTGATCAAGACAATGGAGATGATTGTGAACTACAGGAAAAGGAGGCCCGAGCACACACCCATTCTCATCTACAGGGCTGTAGTGAAGCAGGTTGAGATTCCTTGGCGTCCACATCACCAATAAACTAACATGGTCTAACCACAACAAGACAGTCGTGAAGAGGGCACAACAAAACCTATTCCCCCTCAGGAAATTGAAAAGATTTGGCATGGGTCCCCAGATCCTCAAAAAGCTTTACAGCTGCACCATCAAGAGCATCCTGACGGGTTGCATCACCATGTCAAGTGCTCGGCCTCCGACTGCAAGGCACTACAGAGGGTAGTGCGTATGGCCCAGTACATCACAGGGGCCAAGCTTCCTGCCATCCAGAACCTCTGTACCAGGCGGTGTCAGAGGAAGGCCCTAAAAATTGTCCAAGACTCCAGCCACCCTAGTCGTAGACGATTCTCTCTGCTAGCGCACGGCAAGCGGTACCGGAGCACCAAGTCTAGGTCCAAGAGGCTTCTAAACAGCTTCTACCACCAAGCCATAAGACTCCTGAACATCTAATCCAATGGCTATCCAGACTATTTGCATTCTGATACAGAATGCAGTGATGTGTACTGAACCTATCTGCCATAATAAATAAATACAGTGGAAGCTGCATTAATATAGACAATATTGCCATAGTTTATAACTGGTATGAATGTTGACTGACTGCTATTTAATGAAAGCCATGACCTATTCCTATTAAAGAAGCCCATTTTAAATCTTAATTTCTTATGTCATCAACAAGCTTTTTTGAAAGACAGCTATTCGTCAATCCAGATACCCAGATGTTTATAAGCGGGGACACTATCAACAAGGTAATCATCAAATGTACATATGCATTAATCATCAGATAGATTTTTACGTGATTTGGAGAATAACATAGACTTGCATTTAGTACCAATTTCAGTTCAACAATGGGTTTCTGCAAAGCAATGAAGGTAGATTGAAGCTCCAAAATAGCCTGGTCAACTGTGGGGGCAACAGCATTCAGAACAGTGTCATCTGGATATTGGTATATGTTACATTTCTTTGCAGACAGACCAACAATGTTTAAATTAACCAGATTAAGTACAAGACCTAAAATCGATCCCTGTGGGACACCTTTCGTAATATCGAGGAAACCTGACTTAACACCATCAGAAAAAAAAACATGTATTGAAAAGAATGCCAGTGATTACAGATGTCATTCGGCCATGTCAGCAAAGTTGTTTTTGTAATCTTCGAACCAATTACATGATACCTGATCCATACTGATTGCAGACAATCTTTAAATCAATAAAGTGTGGTCAACAACAACTTCAATAACTCAATAAAGAGGGCAGCAGAGTGCTTCCTCCTATCCATACCCTTTACCACATCATTTAACACCAAGGTTGCATCAGAGATGGTGCTATGACCCGCCCTGAAACCAGACTGGTGTACAATTAGAATACATCTCGTAGCTAGGAAGAATCTAAGACGACAGTTGATTAATGATTCTACCATTTTTACTAAGCAAGACAATTTCAAGATCAGGCGACAATTATTTAGGTCAGGGGGGTCACCACCTTTGTGGAGAGGGAGCACATGGGCTGCCTTCCAAACCCTGGGGATAGCACCCGAGATAATCGTCAGATAAAAAATGTGCCAATGACTTCTCTGCAGAAAGGATGGATCCAGCAAATGAGCCCCAGTAGATGTTTTCTTAAGCAAGGCATCTAGCACATCACAAGTAAAATGTTGTTGGAATGAATAATACAAACTATTCCCTAGAAGATGAATGATCTTCCATCCAGCCAAGTAAAGGCTGAGAGAGTAAAGAGCAGTCGACTCAATGACCAGTGTCAAATAAACCACAATGTCTTTCAAATAAAAATCTTGCCAAGATAAAATGCTGATTAAAAGAGTCTGACACAACTTGCTTAGGCCACGCTTCAGTGCGTTAACTATTTTCCAACATTTTGACGGATCACCAGCAAACTCTGAGGTAGAACATAGAAAGTAGCTTGAGTTAGCTTTCTTCATTAAGGAAGTACATCTACAGTATTTCACATTAGCCTGAAACACTGCCAATCAGTTACCGTGTCAGTTTTCAAGCCTTATCCCAAGGCCTAATTTATTTTTATTTTTATTCTCTTTTTTCCCAGTCCTTAATGGTCTTTAACAACATCATCAAGAACCAAAGATACAAAAGTTGTTTATGATTCTAAATACATTTCATAGTCATATTGTCACGGTCTGGTGAGAACCTCAACTCCATTTCTGCCAATTTCTATTGCATATATTGATAGCGGTGTAAAGTGTACTCTGAACATTTCATGACTCTTGGACCAAGGAAATGTATTCAAAATACTTCTGAAGTTCAGTAATTGTATATTCATTAAAAGTAAAATCTAGCCCTATTTCTTTCCTTTCCTAGAGTTTCTGTATTGTTTGGAAATTGACCAAGGCCTAATTTCTCATCATAATGAGATCTGAAAGTTCTATAGGGAACCAAGGATTGTTCTATTTTGAATTCTAAGGCGTTTAAAAGGAGTGTGATTGTCTACCAGAGATATAACAATAAATGAGAAGTTCTAGAGCCAATTCAGTGTCAGACAAGAAAGCTCTATCAGCTGTGTGTGTGTGTGTGTGTGTGTGTGTGTGTGTGTGTGTGTGTGTGTGTGTGTGTGTGTGTGTGTGTGTGTGTGTGTGTGTGTGTGTGTGTGTGTGTGTGTGTGTGTGTGTGTGTGCCACCTGCTGTTATGGTAGGTTTACAACATAACGCCTTTCAGCAGCTTGGTGAGTTCCAGTGTGGAATACAAGGTCGCTACGTGTTGGGTTAAGGTCTTTACAACATCACTATGCCTACCACTTATTAATTAGTACTTGTAGTAATAACTGAATTTAGTTGGTTAGTTAAATTAATGCCGCAAAGAGAGAAAAGAGAAGTCCTGTCATTGAGCAACTGTTTTTTTCTCTCAACACAGTCCCTCCCTCAGTCCCCATCATATAAAATAAGTGTATATTTGGGGTGATGTAATAGGTGTCTGGTATGAGTGTTTAGATCAGTATGTCTGAAGGAATAGTCTACGCTGATGTGAAGTTCAAAAGCACCAACAGACTGAAGGAAAAGATGGTGGTAAGTTCTAAATTAAAATCTGTCTCTAAAATCTATTTTTATAATCATGCTGTATGCTCAGGATGTGCAGAATGTTCAACAAAAGCTTCCTCTATCTGCCAATATATATATCTATAATCTTTAAGGGGCAATCTAGGATCCGTTTTTGAAATGAATGCTATATAGCCGTTGATTCTTGAAGAATATTACTTATAAACGCCTCATCAGCTTAGTTCAACTGTATTACCCCATCAGAACAAATGTAAGCTTGTTTTACGGTGTTGTTTGTATACAATGTAATTGTAAACAAACACGGTATGGCTTTAAATCATGGTTAAAACTATCATTTGTATCTCATGGTCATGGATGGTCCGTCCCCATAGCTCTGTCTATGAACTTGAGAGTGGTTACATTCCTCCAGCCCAATCCCCCAGCAGTTTACCAAAACAATACCCAGAAGGCCCCTTTAAAATTATATTTATACTACACTGACTTTATTTGACAACACATATTCATACCCTATTTCAAAACATGTTCGCTAGGACAAAAATGACTTGCATCACAGAGATTTTAGAGACTACAATTCAAAGGGTTTTCAGGAAACATATTTGTTAGTTGATTTGCATTCACTCTTCATGCCTTATCAGTGATCTGTGCTGATTATTTTACATTAGTTTGGTCAAATTTTCACAGGGATCTGGTGCATTTTCACAACTCTTAGTACAATACTGTCAACTGGTCACACTGGTCACACAACCTGTCATTGTGCATTCATTTGGATTGTAAACATCTCTCACCACACAACCATTGATTCAACATATGTTTATTGTGAAATGTAATGAGAACATTGGTTTAATCACCATAACACAATATATTTTCTATTTAGTCATTTTAACTACCAGCTCATCCAATAGCAATGCAAGATGCGTGTTTCAAATCATCCTTAAAGTGCTGAAAGTAAAATGCTACAGTACTGGAGATTACACGGTTTTTATATTAGGCAATACACTTAAATGACCCAACAAAATTGACAGAAATTCTATGGCACACTCATAGGGATGGCGATCGTACAGCTTCCACCTCCATGCTGAAAAAGATTCCTCTATAGGGTTGAGGAAAGAGTATAGGGCCACGAATTGGGGATGGGCCCAAAAACCATGCCTGAACCACCTCTGCAGGGTGGAACCTGACATTGTCACACTCAGTGACATAGGTTACCCCTTGACATTGACTGGCCTGTTCAATTTCATTGAGAAACACAATGAGATGTGCAGCGCTGTAGGATCCAAGTAATGCCCTACATCCTGCCACACCATCCTCAGAAATAGCTTTGTACATTGAGATGTTTCCCCCACATTGTCCAGGCACTTGGATGGTTGCACATTGGACGATGAGTTTCCACCCACGGCTCTGAGTTTTGGCCAGATTGAAGCCCACTTCATCAACAAATATATATTTGTGATGGTTCACAGCAGCATCAAGCACCATCACCCTCTAAACTATATTTTGGTTATTTTTAGAATATAGTTCCAATATGATAGTGTGATGTATCATGTGCATCAAATAGTAACAGTAATACAGTATATAGTGCTGGACCTGAACATACTTGGCATCAGGTAAATGTGTTTCATAGATACCTGGATGCCTCTTCAAAAGGTGGACCATTGTTGGTAGGCTGATGGATGTCACATTGGCAAAAGGTGTCATCGTTCTCCTCAATGGCCCGCTTTATTTCGGAAAGCCGTATGTCATTTCTGGCCCTCACCATTTCCACCACTGTCCACTCCTTCTGGTCAGCACACGGCCACCACCATGGGGTCTTCTGTCCATTCTGAGGGTAGAACAGAGTACATTTACATGCATTACAATACGTCATTTACTGTAGATGTAAAGCATAGTACATGTCCTCCAGACTTACCGCTTTTCTTGATGACATTTTCTCAGGATCAAATTGACAGTTGATCTTTTCAGATTGGGGTGAACTAATCTGTCAGCCTCTGCCATGGTACGGCCTCTGTTTATCACATGTTCAACAACGATGGCCCTGATTTCATAAGATACAACAGTTCCCTCCCTCCCTTTCTCTGATGTCCACCTCTTTGACGGGGCCCATGCCCAACTCTTTGACCTCTTTAATGGGGCCCAGGCCCACCTCTCTTAACAGGCCCCTTGTCCACGAGCTCTTTGATTTCCACCTTTACCTTGCGGTCTTTCCTGCTCCATGTTGAAATCAATTAGCAACAACTAGTAGTCATTATGTATGGTTATCATGCATCATACATGTCATTTACATGTTTATACTTTACAAACACACTTTATTTTTGTACTTCTCACGATACTTATATAGTGGACAAACCAGTTTAAAATTCATAGGTTTACCAAACGGTTAAGGGGTTAAAACCATTAAACTCAGTTGGATTAAGTGATGGTCGAATGTATTTGAACAAATGAAGAGAGAATCATATGAAAAGTATTGTGAACATTGCATTGTGAAAGGCAATGACTTTATATGAAGGGTATTTCTAGATGAAACAGTGATCAGGTTTGGTGAAAAGGTTACTGGGTGATTTTGTGTGTTGTACTTAGTCAATTGAAAATGTGCTTACATTTTTGAAACAACAGCCTTTGTCATAATCTGTTTTGAGTTTGTACAAAATGTTACCGCATTCTTGTGAAAACAGGACCAAAGCGCTAAAATCAAATACGAATAAACTGAGTGTTAATGATGCTGGTTCAGGAACAGCCAATGTGATGAGAGGAGTTGTCTTGTGCTCACACTTTGATGGTTACATTTCAGCAACAGCATCCACAGTGAATGATGCCACGTACTCTGAAATCTCAATTCCCAAAGCTGGACGCAACCAGACATCTACCGACACTAATGGTATGTGTGTGTGTGTGTGTGTGTGTGTGTGTGTGTGTGTGTGTGTGTGTGTGTGTGTGTGTGTGTGTGTGTGTGTGTGTGTGTGTGTGTGTGTGTGTGTGTGTGTGTGTGTGTGTGTGTGTGTGTGTGTGTGTGTGTGTGTGTGTGTGTGTGTGTGTGTGTGTGTGTGTGTGTGTGTGTGTGCGTGCGTGTGTGGGTCAGATGATGTCAGTACAAGCTCGGCAAAACAATGAGGAAGTTTCCTACATATGGGTGGAAAAAGGTTTACAAGATGCAGAACAGATTCTATTTGAGCTTTTTCGTCAAAAATCATGTTCCTTGTTCCTACGAGTCATACACTGAGTGTACAGAACATTAAGAACAACTACCTCATATTGAGCTGCACCCCCTTTTACCTTCAGAACTGCCTCAATTTGTCGGTACATGGACTCTACAAGGTGTCGAAAGCGTTCCACAGGGATGTCCTTTGGCTGGACGTCCTTTGGGTAGTGGGCCATTCTTGATACACACAAGAAACTGTTGAGCTTGAAAAAACCAGCAGTGCTGCAGTTCTTGAGACACTCAAACCGGTGCGCCTGGCACCTACCATACCCCGTTCAAAGGCACTTAAATATTTTGTCTTGCCCATTCACCCTCTGAATGGCACACATACACAATCCATGTCACAAATGTCTCAAGTCTTAAAATCCTTCTTTAACCTGTCTCCTCCCCTTCATTTACACTGAAGTGGATTTAACAAGTGACATCATTAAGGGATCATAGCTTTCACCTGGTAAGTATGTCATAGAAAGAGCAGGTGAGCAATCCCAGGTACTTCTCTGCTGCTGCCACTACAACTATTTTCTGTGACTTTCAATTCATTTCTGCGGTACAATTAACAACCATGGCTATAAATGCTAAAAAGCCCACCGTACTGAAGCACCTATTCTTCCCATCACTCTTGACCTCCACCTACTCACCGGAATGCTCTCACCCTGTACCCATCTTCCTCTGTCACTCTCTTCACTGCTTAGGCATACAACACTTTCTGTTCTATTCTAACCCTGGCAACCTCAATCTGCCTTTCTCTCACTGGACACCTCCGATCTCCATCCCGATTATCACCCTCACAACTAAGACAACTTTCTCCACCGATACCACACATTCCTTCATCTCATGCCCTCCTGCACACGTCTCACATCTGGGCATGTCCCTCCTACACACTGCTGCAATATGCCCATAAACATGACAGCTAAAACACAGTAATATTTTCGTAACATAAGCTCTCACGTGATAACTGACACTTCCTACCTTGACCTTATCTGGTAACGACTCTGCATCAAAACTCAGCATGACAGATAATGTCTTCTCCGGTTTGCCCACCGTATCTACGTCTCATCAAGTGGCAGGTGTCACGGACACTGGGAATCTTCCATTTCAACTGCTCCTCCTCAACACTTCATGCCACTCTCGTAATCACTCCTTTTGACGGAGCCCTGCTCCAGAGATAATCTCGTAATCCGGAGCGCCCTCTCCCTCTGGGGGGAGGAAACATAATAAATCATCGCGAGTCCATTCCGAGTTACTTTCACCAACTCAACAGTCCCCAACCTCTCCTCCACCCAACCTGACACCACGTGTGGATCAACCCAACAACAAGGATCTGTTTCCTTCGGGCTCCCAAGTGGCGTAGAGGTGTAAGGCAATGCATCACAGTGCTAGAGGTGTCAATACAGACCCTGGTTCAATTCCAGGCTGTATCATAACTGGCTGTAATCAGGAGACCCGTAGGATGGTGCACAATTGGCCCAGTGTCATCCTGGTTAGGGTTTAGCTGGTGTAGGCTGTCATTGTAAATAAGAATTTGTTCTTAATGGACTTGCCTAGTTAAATAAAAAAATATATGTCTCACCTCAACTGGGCCAAAATCAGCCTTGGGACAATCTTTGCAGCAGGTACCTCACTCTCAAGTTCCGTCTCTGAACTACTGGAGCACGTATCCCTGTTTTTGCACTTGACGCCCATCTTCCTCACCACTACTTCCCTCTACACTCAACATATATGCAGCAGTCATCACTGCACCTGCCACATTTAATTGATCCTCAATCTCCTCCTGTCCCATTTCCTCCTCAAGCTCTTCCAAAACTTCTGTGCAATCCTCCATTCCATATTCACTAAAAATCTTCCATGTCTCTCCTTTTTATCTTGTCCATCATCTTCTCCTTCACCAGATCTTTCACAGTGCTAGAGGTGTGCTAGAGGTATCACTACAGACCCTCCATTCCATATTCACTAAAAATCTTCCATGTCTCTCCTTTTAATCTGTCCATCTTCTCCTTCACCAGATCTTTCAGAAGACCTGTGTAATCTCCCACTCCATGTTTATTCATAATATGCTGCACTTTCTTCCTTATTTCCTTTTCTGCCATCTTCCCCACCGTGGCCTTCGCCCAACACCCCGGCCGCCTCTCCGCCCACTAAGGATTACTTGTCGACTCAGAATGATTTAGCCGGAGTGTATTTTCTCTCGCTTCAGTTAAAATAATGGCCACCATAGATTTCAAGAAATGTTGCGCCATTTTTTACGTGGTTGCGTCATATTTCGTTGCATACTTTCTGTTGAAGTTTGCATCAATGCATGCTTCAATATATGTACAAACGGAGTACGGACTTGAGAAGTGACCTCCCTGCTCCGTTTTGCATACTTTGATTTGGAATCATACTCTGACCCTCCCGTGTTGCAATTCACATGCTCTGAGTACGGTAGTATGCATTTTGAGAAACACCCACAGCTGTACGTTTTCTTCATGTTTGACGATTTCATGTCTCAAATACAATAAAATGAAGTAGCGGGTCTTATAGGTCCATTTAATTAATTCTCTCTCTGTCTCCTCAGCTGGTGATTCTCAGAAGGGGTTAAAGGTCAAACCAGGTGGATATGACCCTGTCAAAGTGGTCCTGGTGACTCTCTGTGTTCTTCTGATGGGGACGGTCATTGGACTTGTGTTCCTGTGTGAGTGACCTAAACAGTGGAGGTGGCTAGTCTAAAGCAGACTATATATCGGAGACAGATTCATAGAGGCTTTTGTCCAGAGCTATGAATATAGAGAAATATCTAGGCACATTTTTAGCGCAAGAGCTGGAAAATCTCCACAGTACTGCTTCAAAATGGATAAATGTTTTATGCCAGGTCATTGTCTAATTTCTGTGACAACATAACTGATACAATATAAAAATGTTGGTGAATAAATTGAATAGCTATTTGTAATACTTTTCACAATCAACTAATATTACATTATTATGCAGAAGAATGTTGGGGTCAGATTCCTACAATTTAAAATGTATGTCTTTTTGCAATCAGATATCAGCAACCTGCCAACCAAAAACGCAGAGCTCCAAATTCTGCAAGCGGCTTACAATCGAAATCTTACATCAGGTGAGTTTAGTTCACACAAAGAAAATGTTCACATCGGTTTTCTAATATAACTGTTGTTTATATGTAGCTGGATGTAGGGAACTTGAGTCAGAGTTGTTATCTTTTGGCAACTAGCTTTAATGATCAAAAAGAGAGAGCTTCAAGAACTGCAAGTCAAGAACAAAGATCTTCAGGAGAAGGAACGTGCAGGTGAGTGACACATATGACCCTCCAATTAAATTGTGTTGTCTGCCACTAATACAGCCTTTCCATTGAAATGTTCCTCCTTGTAGAATATTAGAAAAAATGTACTGCTTTTGTTATTGTTGGTTAATTCCAAAAAGTATGGATTCCAATGTCACGCTGTGAAAATGATGCTGGTTGGCATTTATTGTCATGAATCTAGCCCTGGAGGCAGCTCTGCAGCGTGGTCATCAACTGGCACAGTCACAAAATCTGATTTGAAACCTAACCCTAATCTCAACCATACTGCTGGCCCAAACCGTAAATGAAGACCAAACAGCTCATTCTTGTTTTCATAATCGTTGTGAGGCCCATCTCGCGGGAGTCGCTCAGTTCTGCCTTCAGGGCAGGATTCATGGCAATAAACTTCAACCTGCGAAAAGCATAATTATCTTTATTCACAACAGTTCGGCAACACAATGAAGAATTGAGAAAGCAGAGAACTCCACCCTCTTGCCCTACAAACACAGGTGAGATCATACTATGAGGGAATGTGTTTACTCATAAATGTAGTAGGTTGTATTATGACCCAAGATAAAAACCTGTTTCAGATAGCAATCCTGAGTTAAAGTCAAAACTACTTCAAATCAAGTTGTCAACTTCAGGGGCAGTCTGTTTTAGTCCCTCCTTATTCATTGATGCAACAATATAATAATAATATATGCCATTTAGCAGACGCTTTTATCCAAAGCGACTTACAATCATGTGTGCATACATTCTATGTATGGGTGGTCCCGGGAATCGAACCCACTACCCTGGCGTTACAAGCGCCATGCTCTACCAACTGAGCTACAGAAGGACCATTCTTGAATAGTTGTGAGATGATCATACAGTATACAGTCTCATATCCACATGGATTGTACACTATCAGTAACACAAAAACAAAAGGCATTTGACTATAGGTAGGCATAGAGATGAGTAGTGCACGGGGCACTGACAGTGGCATATATCTGTTCTCTCTACAGGGAATAATGACTGTCCTCAACCTATGAACTGTGCTGAAGGCTGGGAGTATTATGGGGGAAGTGCTATTACTTCTCCCCTGATAAACTGATCTGGGCTCAGAGTCAGGATGAGTGTATCACCAGGGGGACACCTTGTCATCATAGGGAGCCTAGAGGAGCAGGTATGACTCTATTATTGATTCTCTCAGTTGTTTTGATGCACATTTTTCCTTTCTTTTACAAATGACAATAAATCTTGACATAATTCTTCATACAATGTTTCTGGTGAAGACATTCTTAGATCAGAAAATTGGTACAAAAATAAGCACGGATCCTGAAGACAAGTTCTGGATTGGGCTGACGGACAGTATAAACGAGAATGAGTGGTTATGGGTGGACAATTCATCTCTAAGCACAAGGTTTGAATGCATGTTTCAATCAATATCGTAATACAATCACCCTAGATGAAAACTTATTGTGATCATACCTCTTATGTATTATCATCCTTCAATCCATAGCTTCTGGCTTGGTGACCGGGAGCCAGATGACTGGAAAGGAGAGAACCCCGACGGTGAAGACTGTGCTAGAATGGGGGAACCGGATGGTACTAATGACGGCAAGAGTTGGTTGGATGTCAACTGTAATAAGACTCAAAGAAGAATATGTGAGACAAAATCCCCTTGTGAAACAGTATCTTTAAGAAACTCAAAAGTTCCTTTTAAATATGTCTCTGAACAACCCCAAAGTATTTTTTGCTGGCATTGATAAAAAGGAGGAGAAACTGTATTATGACTGGTTTACAGGAGATTACTGCAGATATTCACATCTTTCTTTTTTTTGTACATACATTTTTATGCATTTTATGCTATGGTGTAAAACAAACCAAATCCCCAACTGAGTCTAATGAAAAACTTGTCAGATACATTCAGTTCACGCCTCTTCACTTCTCAGTAGGCTACAGGTGTTGGATCTTAATTTGCAGAGTATTGTTGTTGCAATAAGATTTGAACTTTAGTCCTTCAATCATGTCATATGTTGCTTGATTGGTGGTTAAGCTGTTACCTGGCCAAATGTAGGCTACATGAAAAGTGCAATATTGTTAAGTGTGTGTGTTAGTGTGGGTTTTCAATTAATTTTTGTAAATCATGAAACATATCTCCATTTTGCAGTGCAGGAAAATTCTCAGCAACAAGAGTGATAAAATTAAGATCCTACACCTGTACATCATCCTCAGTGTGTTTTGTACATGTATATTTCTGCTTAACAGTGCTGTCTCTAGGCTAGTCATTTGAGAGAAAAAATATTGTGTGTGTGTCTATCCAAACCATTGAATTAATAAAGTAAAATTAGTTTTTTTCAGCAGTATATTTATTAAGAAGCTTCAACTGTGAGAGATGGAATCTAAAACAAACATCCAGAAAATCACAATGTATGATTTTTAAGTAATTCATTTGTATTTTATTGCATGACATAAGTATTTGATCACCTACCAACCAGTAAGAATTCCGGCTCTCACCTGTTATTTTTCTTTAAGAATCCCTCCTGTTCTCCACTCATTACCTGTATTTTCTGCACCTGTTTGAACTCGTTACCTGTATAAAAGACACCTGTCCACACACTCAATCAAATAGACTCCAACCTCTCCGCAATGGCCAAGACCAGAGAGCTGTGTAAGGACATCAGGGATACAATTGTAGACCTGCACAAGGCTGGGATGGGCTACAGGACATTAGGCAAGCAGCTTGGTGAGAAGTCAAGAACTGTTGGCGCAATTATTAGAAAATGGAAGAAGTTGAAGATGACAGTCAATCACCCTCAGTCTGGGGCTCCATGCAAGATCTCACCTCGTGGGGCATCAAGGATCATGAGGAAGGTGAGGGATCAGCCCAGAACACTCGCCGTGTTTGGAGGAAGAAGGATGAGTACAACCCCAAGAACACCATCCCAACCGTGAAGCATGGAGGGGGAAACATCATTCTTTGGGGATGTTTTTCTGCAAAGGGGACAGGACGACTGCACCGTATTGAGGGGAGGATGGATGGGGCCATGTATCGTGAGATCTTGGCCAACAACCTCCTTCCCTCAGTAAGAGCATTGAAGATGGGATGTGGCTGGGTCTTCCAGCATGACAACGACCCGAAACACAAAGCCAGGGCAACTAAGGAGTGGCTCGGTAAGAAGCATCTCAAGGTCCTGGAGTGGCCTAGCCAGTCTCCAGACCTGAACACTAAAGAAAATCTTTGGAGGAAGCTGAAAGTCCGTATTGCCCAGCAACAGCCCCGAAACCTGAAGGATCTGGAGAAGGTCTGTATGGAGGAGTGGGCCAAAATCCCTGCTGCAGTGTGTGCAAACCTGGTCAAGAACTACAGGAAACGTATGATCTCTGTAATTGCAAACAAAGGTCTCCGCACCAAATATTAAGTTCTGCTTTTCTGATGTGTCAAATACTTATGTCATGCAATAAAATGCAAATTAATTACTTAAAAATCATACAATGTGATTTTCTCGATTTTTGTTTTAGTTTCCGTCTCTCACAGTTGAAGTGTACCTATGATAAAAATTACAGACATGCTTTGTAAGTAGGAAAACCTGCAAAATAGGCAGTGTATCTCCCCACTGTACATATTTTTTTTTTTTATACCTTTATTTAACTAGGCAAGTCAGTTAAGAACACATTCTTATTTTCAATGACAGCCTGGGAACAGTGGGTTAACTGCCTGTTCAGGGGCAGAACAACAGATTTATACCTTGTCAGCTCAGGGGTTTGAACTTGCAACCTTCCGGTTACTAGTCCAATGCTCTAACCACTAGGCTACGCTGCCACCCCATATGGCATATTGCATAATTTATGCAGCAGCATACAGTAAATCTTTGGACTCACCTTGTTGTGCTACAGTATGCTCACATGAACAGGAAGGTTGGGCGGTGGTCCTTCGTGGGCAAATTTTGTCATCAAAGTCGCCATTCTCTGTATTTATGATGCTTTCAATGCAACTGTGAAAGGTTGAATCATGACGTCAGTGATCTTCAGTTCGGAGTTCGAGAAAGAGGCCGAGTTCCCGTCTTGCAATTCCGAGTTGGATGACCGTTTAAAACTTCATTTCCGAGCCTCCCGGGTGGGAGCGCTAGCTGTGCCACCAGAGATTCTGGGTTCGAGCCCAGGCTCTGTCGCAGCCGGCCGCGACCGGGAGGTCCATGGGGCGATGCACAATTGGCCTAGAGTCGTCCGGGTTAGGGACGGTTTGGCTGGCAGGGATATCCTTGTTTCATTGTGCACTAGTGACTCCTGTGGCAGGCTGGGTGCAGTGCGGCTAGGTTGGGTTGTGTTTCGGAGGATGTATGGCTCTTGACCTTTCCCTCTTTCTAGTTCGTACGGGAGTTGCAGCGATGAGACAAGACTGTAACTACTACCATTGAACACCATGATATTGGGGAGAAAAAAGGAATAAAAAAAAAATGTAATTTCCCAGTTGGAGCTAGTTTTTTTCTGAGTTCCCAGTTCTCTTGAACTCACTGAAGTCTGAGATTTTCCAGTTCCTAGTTTCCCGTTGTTTTGAGTGTGGCAGAAGTCATGCTGGATTGACAGTGTGGCCAATGTTGAATGTTTATCCCTTTAAGCTTGGAAAACAGACCCTTACACGTAGACCTGTACCACACACACACACGCCACTGAATAGCAGGCTAGTGATTGCTGTTAGCCACTGATTCTTTCAAAACCACTCATTGTTGAATTTGCGAGTTCCAACTTGTGCAATGTTTATGCCCAATGGCTGATGAGCACCGCTACGTTATATTTATAATTTCTCTTCATTATTTCTCTTCATATGACAAGGTTGAAAAGGATTTCCCAGTAGATTGACAACTTGATTCATGATGACTGCTAGCTAATATTTTGAAAATATGATGTTGACATGATCAGTCCAACCAAACCTACTGTAGATATAACGTGATTTCACGTCATTTTATCTGTGACCAATGACCTTGAGCCTTCTTGGATGGGCACTTCTAATGTAACTCTATGGCAGCACCCAAGGGGCTTGAATTTTCAAACTCTCCCCGTAGATTTTGCATTGACGTAGTGTCCCCATGAGTGACAGAACACTGAGCCAACTTGAGAACATTACCATCCCCTACGCTCCATATTTTCTGCTGGCTACCCCACCACTACAGAAAGCATTGAGCTAGGCTGAAACACTTGCATTTTGGAGCTGCCTTACTCAAGAAAGCAAAAAGGTTTGTATCAAATCAAATCAAATTGTATTTGTCACATACACATGGTTAGCAGATGTTAATGCGAGTGTAGCGAAATGCTTGTGCTTCTAGTTCCGACAATGCAGTAATAACCAACAAGTAATCTAGCTAACGATTCCAAAACTACTACCTTATAGACACAAGTGTAAGGGGATAAGAATATGTACATAAAGATTTATGAGTGAGTGATGGTACAGAGCGGCAAAAAGGTTTGTATGCAGCTTTATTAACTCAATAATAAATGTAATTTTTACATTGTTTGCAAAATTATATATGCCTAAATCACATGAAACTTTCTCTTTGAGTTGGTTAAGGTAAAGTGATTTTGAAATAAAATGTACAATGTTTGCCGTTAGTGTACACATTCAAGAGACAACACTGTGACACCTAAGGATACTCCCCAGCTCCTGGTTGGTCCTCTCCACCTGCCAGTTGGACTGAGGCTGGAACCCGGACGTGAGGCTGACCGTGGCCCCCATATTCTGATAGAAGGCTCTCCAAACCCGTAACGTGAATTTTATGCTCTCCATACCCGCAATGTCCTCTGGTCCTCTGTACGGCCGTCCTCCAACGGCCGTACAGTCAGCAGGAAAATGACCGTAGCAACCTTGGACCTCTCGGTGGTGGGTCTCCCGTCTGATAGGCGAAATAGAGGAAGCACTGGAGTAGGAAGCCATGGCATTTCGATGAAGTGCCGTCATATTTCTCCGGAAGAGACAGTTGGGTATCGCTGACCTGGGCGGGCAGCTGGGTAGGCTGGGGGACTAGCTCCTAGTGACAACCCGTGGTAGGAGGCCTTCTGATAACGTATGGAGAGCCTCTTGGGTGGTGTCGAGGCGGTGGAGGATGAGGAGGACCTCCTCCATGGCCATACCAGTTTCGCCAGCTGGTCGTGGTGTTGATGGAGTAGATGACCTTGTTCGTAAACTGTCTGGAAGAGGGTTGAATCTTCTGATGCTTCCATATTGTGAGGTGTTATTCTATAGTCAGGAAGCAGGTGCAGAGGGTGAGTTTAATACGGAACAGATACAAAAGAACAAACATGGGAAGCGTACTGAACCTTGATAGAACACCAATAACACCTAAGGTTTGATGAGATGACAACTAAGGGCTAAATAACAGGGGAGTAATCAGGGTAATGATAAAGTCCAGGCATAATGGTGGTTGCCAGGTGTGGTTAAAGATGGGTTGCCAGGACCGGTGGTTAGTGAACCGGTGACGCCGAGCACCGGCGGTGGAGCGGGAGTAGACGTGACACATATAATGACTGTTCAGGATCATTGTAAGAACTTTTTGGGTTCAGAATGTAGGAGCTAGAGACTGAAGTGCAAGTTAAGCACATTGATTAATTAGTTAAGCCAGTATGATTGGTAACACTTTACAATGAGGGTACATGAATTAAAATGATTTAATGCATTCGTTTAACATTAATTTACTTTGAATAATAATTGTATGCATGTTTACTAAGCTATCAGCAAATACAATAATCAATTATTGATAAAATCAATTAAATTAAACTAAATGCAATCGAAAATAGAATCTACGTAATCCCCAAAAGTAATTATTTATCATGAGAGAGCCATAAACCATAACTAGAAATGGTGCAAACCCCAAGAAAGGT
Organism: Oncorhynchus keta; assembly: GCF_023373465.1. Lineage (NCBI taxonomy): Eukaryota > Metazoa > Chordata > Actinopteri > Salmoniformes > Salmonidae > Oncorhynchus > Oncorhynchus keta. The sequence goes on along the minus strand of NC_068440.1, from coordinate 7,048,160 downwards.
TCAAATCTCACCTTTCTGGTAAAAATAGTTAGAAATTGCTGAGATGTAGTCAATTTTGAGGACTCAAACTCAAGTACACAGTACAAACATTATACAAATATGACACAAATATGAAATATTTCATATGATGTTTTTCCTATTCAACAAAACTGTATGAATAAGACTTGAAATTACTTATACGCTTTCTGAATATAGTATAAACAAATTATAAAATGAATAACTGTAAGATGTCACCTTCCTTTTAACTGTAAACTACATATCTATGGTCCTTCTGTAGCTCAGTTGGTAGAGCATGGCATATTTTGAAACGCCAGGGTAGTGGGTTCGATTCGGGACCACCCATTAGAATGTAAACATGACTGAGTCGCTTTCATTGGATAAAAGCGTCTGCTAAATGGCATATATTATTATTATTATATATCTGAGAGCGTTTAGTTAGAGAAAATGTACATATTTTGAAGAGGTCTCTCTTAAGGTCTCTCTCTTGATCAAAACACTTGACTACATTGCTGTAAACATCTGACAGAGCTCTCTCTTTCATCTCACATGTATACTCCTACTGCTCTCTCTTCGTCCGCCCACGTGTTCTGGCACACCCGAGAGCTTCTGGTCAGCGGGGTGGTGGCACCGGGATCCTCATCTCTCCCAAGTGGTCATTCTCTCTTTCTCCCCTTACCCATCTGTCTATCGCCTCCTTTGAATTTCATGCTGTCACAGTTACCAGCCCTTTCCACTAATATTAACATCCTTATCATTTATCGCCCTCCAGGTCCCCTAGGAGAGTTCATCCAATGAGCTTGATGTCTTGATAAGCTCCTTTCCTGAGGACGGCTCACCTCTCACAGTTCTGGGCGACTTTAACCTCCCCACGTCTACCTTTGACTCATTCCTCTCTGCCTCCTTCTTTCCACTCCTCTCCTCTTTTGACCTCACCCTCTCACCTTCCCCCTACTCACAAGGCAGGCAATACGCTCGACCTCATCTTTACTAGATGCTGTTCTTCCACTAACCTCATTGCAACTCCCCTCCAAGTCTCCGACCACTACCTTGTATCCTTTTCCCTCTCGCTCTCATCCAACACTTCCCACACTGCCCCTACTCGGATGGTATCGCGCCGTCCCAACCTTCGCTCTCTCTCCCCCGCTACTCTCTCCTCTTCCATCCTATCATCTCTTCCCTCTGCTCAAACCTTCTCCAACCTATCTCCTGATTCTGCCTCCTCAACCCTCCTCTCCTCCCTTTCTGCATCCTTTGACTCTCTATGTCCCCTATCTTCCAGGCCGGCTCGGTCCTCCCCTCCCGCTCCGTGGCTCGACGACTCATTGCGAGCTCACAGAACAGGGCTCCGGGCAGCCGAGCGGAAATGGAGGAAAACTCGCCTCCCTGCGGACCTGGCATCCTTTCACTCCCTCCTCTCTACATTTTCCTCCTCTGTCTCTGCTGCTAAAGCCACTTTCTACCACTCTAAATTCCAAGCATCTGCCTCTAACCCTAGGAAGCTCTTTGCCACCTTCTCCTCCCTCCTGAATCCTCCTCCCCCTCCCCCCCTCCTCCCTCTCTGCAGATGACTTCGTCAACCATTTTGAAAAGAAGGTCGACGACATCCGATCCTCGTTTGCTAATCAAACGACACCGCTGGTTCTGCTCACACTGCCTTACCCTGTGCTCTGACCTCTTTCTCCCCTCTCTCTCCAGATGAAATCTCGCGTCTTGTGACGGCCGGCCGCCCAACAACCTGCCCGCTCGACCCTATCCCCTCCTCTCTTCTCCAGACCATTTCCGGAGACCTTCTCCCTTACCTCACCTCGCTCATCAACTCATCCCTGACCGCTGGCTACGTCCCTTCCGTCTTCAAGAGAGCGAGAGTTGCACCCCTTCTGAAAAAACCTACACTCGATCCCTCCGATGTCAACAACTACAGACCAGTATCCCTTCTTTCTTTTCTCTCCAAAACTCTTGAACGTGCCGTCCTTGGCCAGCTCTCCCGCTATCTCTCTCAGAATGACCTTCTTGATCCAAATCAGTCAGGTTTCAAGACTAGTCATTCAACTGAGACTGCTCTTCTCTGTATCACGGAGGCGCTCCGCACCGCTAAAGCTAACTCTCTCTCCTCTGCTCTCATCCTTCTAGACCTATCGGCTGCCTTCGATACTGTGAACCATCAGATCCTCCTCTCCACCCTCTCCGAGTTGGGCATCTCCGGCGCGGCCCACGCTTGGATTGCGTCCTACCTGACAGGTCGCTCCTACCAGGTGGCGTGGCGAGAATCTGTCTCCTCAACACGCGCTCTCACCACTGGTGTCCCCAGGGCTCTGTTCTAGGCCCTCTCCTATTCTCGCTATACACCAAGTCACTTGGCTCTGTCATAACCTCACATGGTCTCTCCTATCATTGCTATGCAGACGACACACAATTAATCTTCTCCTTTCCCCCTTCTGATGACCAGGTGGCGAATCGCATCTCTGCATGTCTGGCAGACATATCAGTGTGGATGACGGATCACCACCTCAAGCTGAACCTCGGCAAGACGGAGCTGCTCTTCCTCCCGGGGAAGGACTGCCCGTTCCATGATCTCGCCATCACGGTTGACAATTCCATTGTGTCCTCCTCCCAGAGCGCTAAGAACCTTGGCGTGATCCTGGACAACACCCTGTCGTTCTCAACTAACATCAAGGCGGTGGCCCGTTCCTGTAAGTTCATGCTCTACAACATCCGCAGAGTACGACCCTGCCTCACACAGGAAGCGGCGCAGGTCCTAATCCAGGCACTTGTCATCTCCCGTCTGGATTACTGCAACTCGCTGTTGGCTGGGCTCCCTGCCTGTGCCATTAAACCCCTACAACTCATCCAGAACGCCGCAGCCCGTCTGGTGTTCAACCTTCCCAAGTTCTCTCACGTCACCCCGCTCCTCCGCTCTCTCCACTGGCTTCCAGTTGAAGCTTGCATCCGCTACAAGACCATGGTGCTTGCCTACGGAGCTGTGAGGGGAACGGCACCTCAGTACCTCCAGGCTCTGATCAGGCCCTACACCCAAACAAGGGCACTGCGTTCATCCACCTCTGGCCTGCTCGCCTCCCTACCACTGAGGAAGTACAGTTCCCGCTCAGCCCAGTCAAAACTGTTCGCTGCTCTGGCTCCCCAATGGTGGAACACACTCCCTCACGACGCCAGGACAGCGGAGTCAATCACCACCTTCCGGAGACACCTGAAACCCCACCTCTTTAAGGAATACCTAGGATAGGATAAAGTAATCCTTCTCCCCCCTTAAAAGATTTAGATGCACTATTGTAAAGTGGCTGTTCCACTGGATGTCATAAGGTGAATGCACCAATTTGTAAGTCGCTCTGGATAAGAGCGTCTGCTAAATGACTTAAATGTAAAATGTAAATGTATCTTGCCCCTCTATGACAAACAGAAAGTGTTTTTTAACTTATTAATTATTTTAGATTGCTGTCTATAAATCGACCTCTGAATGTGCTACAAGGACGAAGCCACTCTCTCCTGCTATCATGTAAGGATTCTAAGCACATGCATTTTAAGTGGCTGTGACATAGGGTTCAGCCAGGAGTTGATGGACAGTCGGAAGATCAAATGAAATAGTAGGAGGGACATCCCAGCTGTTGTCACGATTTCCTAGGAGTGGTGAGTGGAATCAGGCACAGAGAGCAGGGTTCAGTAGATTGTCAATTTATTATCCGGTGCACAAAAACGGTCACAGCCAACACACAGGGCGCATACAATAGACCAGCCCAAACACAGGACCAAAATAGTCCAGAGAATAACTACACGAAAACCACCATACAACAGAGTAACAAAAACAATCCCGCACAAAACAAGGGCGGGACAACCTACTATATATAAGGACGCTAATTAAACTAAAATACACACAGGTGAAACTAATAAGACAAAACCAACAGACAAACGAAAAAGGGATCGGTAGTGGCTAGTAGGACGGTGACGACGACCGCCGAGCACCGCCCGAACAGGCAGGGGAGCCAACCGGCGGAAGTCGTGACAGTACCCCCTGACGCGCGGCCCCCGCAGCGCGCCGCCACCGGCCTCGAGGACAACCCGGAGGACGAGGTGCCGGGCGATCCGGGTGGAGGTGGTGGAAATCTCTCAGGATAGAAGGGTCCAAAATGTCCCCACAGGAACCCAGCATCTCTCCTCCGGACCGTACCCCTCCCAGTCCACAAGGTACTGTAGGCCCCCCACCCGGCGTCTCGAATCCAGAATGCCCCGAACCGTGTACGCCGGGGACCCCTTGATGTCCAGAGGGGGCGGAGGGACCTCAGGCACCTCACCTTCTTGCAGGGGACCAGCCACCACCGGCCTGAGGAGAGACACATGAAACGAGGGGTTAATACGGTAATACCTAGGAAGTTGTAACCTGTAACACACCTTGTTTATTCTCCTCAGGACTTTGAACGGCCTCACACACTGCGGCCCCAGCTTCCGACAGGGCAGGTGGAGGGGCAGGTTTCGGGTCGAGAGCCAGACCCTGTCCCCCGGTGCAAACACGGGGGCCTCACTGCGGTGCTGGTCAGTGCTCCTCTTCTGCCGTTCTCCCACTAACCTTAGTGAATCCTGAATGGCTTTCCAGGTGTCCTTGGAGCGCTGTACCCATTCCTTACTTCCCCCATAATAATCCCAGGCTTCAGCACAGTTCATAGGTTGAGGACAGTCATTATTCCCTGTAGAGAGAACAGATATAACGCAATGCCATTGTCAGTGCCCCGTGCACTACTCATCTCTATGCCTACCTATAGTCAAATGCCTTTTGTTTTAGTGTTACTGATAGTGTACAATCCATGTGGATATGAGACTGTATACTGTATGATCATCTCACAACTATTCAAGAATGCTAAATTGTTGCATCAATGAATAAGGAGGGACTAAAACAGACTGCCCCTGAAGTTGACAACTTGATTTGAAGTAGTTTTGAGTTTAACTCAGGATTGCTATCTGAAACAGGTTTTTATCTTGGGTCGTAATACAATCTACTACATCTATGAGTAAACACATTCCCTCGTAGTATAATCTCACCTGTGTTTGTAGGGCAAGAGGGTGGAGTTCTCTGCTTTCTCAATTCTTCATTGTGTTGCCGAACTGTTGTGAATAAAGATAATTATGCTTTTCGCAGGTTGAAGTTTATTGCCATGAATCCTGCCCTGAAGGCAGAACTGAGCGACTCCCGCTAGATGGGCCTCACAACGATTATGAAAACAAGAATGAGCTGTTTGGTCTTCATTTACGGTTTGGGCCAGCAGTGTGGTTAAGATTAGGGTTAAATCAGATTTTATGACTGTGGCTTGTGCCAGCTGATGACCACGCTGCAGAGCTGCCTCCAGGGCTAGATTCATGACAATAAATGCCAACCAGCATCATTTTCACAGCGTGACATTGGAATCCATACTTTTTGGAATTAACCAACAATAACAAAAGCAGCACCTTTTTTCTAATATTTTATAAGGATGAAAATTTCAATGGAAAGGCTGTATTAGTGGCAGACAACACATTTTAATTGGAGGGTCATATGTGTCACTCACCTGCACGTTCCTTCTCCTGAAGATCTTTGTTCTTGACTTGCAGTTCTTGAAGCTCTCTGTTTTTGATCATTAAAGCTAGTTGCCAAAAGATAACAACTCTGACTCAAGTTCCCTACATCCAGCTACATATAAACAACAGTTATATTAGAAAACCGATGTGAACATTTTCTTTGTGTGAACTAAACTCACCTGAGGTAAAAGCTTTTTCCAAATCTGTAAGATTTTGATTGTAAGCCACTTGCAGAATTTGGAGCTCTGCGTTTTTGGTTGGCAGGTTGCTGATATCTGATTGCAAAAAGACATACATTTTAAATTGTAGGAATCTGACCCCAACATTCTTCTGCATAATAATGTAATATTAGTTGATTGTGAAAAGTATTACAAATAGCTATTCATTTTCGTCACCAACATTCTTATATTGTATCAGTTATGTTGTCACAGAAATTAGACAATGACCTGGCAGAAAACATTTATCCATTTTGAAGCAGTACTGTGGAGATTTTCCAGCTCTTGAGCTTAAAATGTGCCTAGATATTTTTCTATATTCATAGCTCTGGACAAAAGCCTCAACCTGTCTCCGATATATAGTCTGCTTTAGACTAGCCACCTCCACCGTCTAGGTCACTCACACAGAAACCGAAGTCCAATGACCGTCCCCATCAGAAGAACACAGAGAGTCACCAGGACCACTTTGACAGGGTCACATCCACCTGCTCTGACCTTTGACCCCTCCTGAGAATCAGGGTCACCAGCTGAGGAGACAGAGAGAGAATGAATTAAACGGACCTATGAGACCCACTACTTCATTTTATTGTATGTTTTTTTGAGACATGAAATCATCAAACATGAAGAAAACGTACAGCTGTGGGTGTTTCTCATAATGCATACTACCGTACTCAGAGCACACAAATTGGAACACGGGAGGGTCAGAGAATGATTCCAAATCAAAGTATGCAAAATGGAGCATTTAGGACACTTCAAATGCGTTCTCTGTTTGTAAAAACTTTGAAGCATCCATCGATGCAAGTGTCAGAAAGTATGAGGAAATATGACCCAACCACAACATTTTTTGAGCTGAAGCGAGTGAAAAATACAGATCCGGCTAAATCATTCTGAGTCGACAAGTAATCCTTAGTGGGCGGAGAGGCAGCCGGGAAAATAAATAAGGCCACGGTGGGGAAGATGGCAGAAAAGGAAATAAGGAAGAAAGTGCAGCATATTATGAATAAACATGGAGTGGGAGATTACACAGGTCTTCTGAAAGATCTGGTGAAGGAGAAGATGGACAGATTAAAAGGAGAGACATGGAAGATTTTTGGTGAATATGGAATGGAGGGTTGCGCAGAAGTTTTGGAAGAGCTTGAGGAGGAAATGGGACAGGAGGAGATTGAGGATCAATTAAATGTGGCAGGTGCAGTGATGACTGCTGCATATATGTTGAGTGTAGAGGGAAGTAGTGGTGAGGAAGATGGGCGTCAGAGTGCAAAAACAGGGATACGTGCTCCAGTAGTTCAGAGACGGAACTTGAGAGTGAGGTACCTGCTGCAAAGATTGTCCCAAGGCTGATTTTGTGCCCAGTTGGAGTGAGACATTTTTTATTTAACTAGGCAAGTCCATTAAGAACGAATTCTTATTTACAATGACATCCTACACCAGCTAAAAGCCTAACCAGGATGACACTGGAGCCAATTGTGCACCATCCTACTGGATTTGTCTCCTGATTACAGCCAGTTATGATACAGCCTGGTATTGAACCAGGGTCTGTAGTGACACCTCTAGCACTGTGATGCAGTGCCACATATTCACGGTTGGAAGCCCAGAGGAAATGGATCCTTGTTGTTTGGTTGATCCACATGTGGTGTCAGGTTGGGTGGAGGAGAGGTTGGGGACTGTTGAGTTGAGCAGTTAGGCCACGGAATGGAGTGCTGTGATGATTTATTATGCTCCCCCAGAGGGAGAGGGCGCTCCGGATTACGAGATTAGGGACAAGAATTGTGCCGTGCTTTGTTCTCTGGAGCAGGGCTCCGAGCAAAGGAGTGATTACAGAGAAAAGAGTGGCATGAAGTGTTGAGGAGGAGCAGTTGAAATGGAAGATTCCCAGTGTCCGATTTGACACCTGCCACTCTGATGAGCGTAGATACGGTGGGCAAACAAACAGAAGACATTATCTGTCATGCTGAGTTTTGATGCAGAGTGTTACCAGATAAGGTCAAGCAGAAATGCATCGAAAGTCAGAAAATAGTTGTAGTGGCAAAGCAGCAGAGAAGTACCTGGGATTGCTCACCTGCTCTTTCTATGACATACTTACCAGGTGAAAGCTATGATCCCTTAATGATGTCACTTGTTAAACCCACTTCAGTGTAAATGAAGGTGAGGAGACAGGTTAAAGAAGCTAAATTTTTAAGCCTTGAGACATGGATTGTTAATGTGTGCCATTCAGAGGGTGAATGGGCAAGACAAAATATTTAAGTGCCTTTGAACGGGGTATGGTCGGTGCCAGGCGCACCAGTTTGAGTGTGTCAAGAACTGCAGGACTGCTGGGTTTTTCAAGCTCAACAGTTTCTTGTGTGTATCAAGAATGGCCCACTACCCAAAGGACATCCAGCCAACTTGGAAGATTTGGAATCATGGAAGGTCCAGCATCCCTGTGGACATTTTGACACCTTGTAGAGTCCATGTACAGGACAAATTGAGGCAGTGCTGAAGGCAAATGTGGGGTGCAGCTCAATATTAGGAAGGTGTGCCTCATGTTTTGTACACTCGGTGTATGAGTAGGAACAAGGTTTGGCGAAAATGCAAAAACTTAGAATCTGTTCCGCATCTAGTAAACCTTTTTCCACCCATATGTAGGTAACTTGTCTCATTGTTTTGCCCAGCTTGCACTGACATCATCTTAACACAACACACACACACACACACATTTACAGTGACACACACACACACACACACACACACACACCATTAGTGGGTAGATGTCTGGTTGCGTCCGGCTTTGGGTTTGAGATTTCAGAGTACGTGGCATCATTCACTGTGGATGCTGTTGCTGAAATGTAACCGTGAAAGTGTGAGCACAAGATAACTCCTCTCATCACATTGGCTGTTCCTGAACCAGCATCATTAACACTCAGTTTATTCGTTTTTGATTTTGCACTTTGGTCCTGTTTTCACAAGAATGCGGTAACATTTTGTACAAACTCAAAACAGATCATGACAATGGCTGTTGTTTCAAAATGTAAGCACATTTTCAATTGACTAAGTACAACACACAAAATCACCCAGTAACCTTTTCACCAAACCTGATCACTTTTTAATCTAGTTTAATCCCTTCATATAAAGTCATTGCCTTTCACAATGCAATGTTCACAATACTTTTCATATGATTCTCTCTTCATTTGTTCAAATACATTCGACCATCACTTAATCCAACTGAGCTTAATGGTTTTAACCCCTTAACCGTTTGGTAAACCTATGAATTTTAAACTGGTTTGTCCACTATATAAGTATCGTGAGAAGTACAAAAATAAAGTGTGTTTGTAAAGTATAAACATGTAAATGACATGTATGATGCATGATAACCATACATAATGACTACTAGTTGTTGCTAATTGATTTCAACATGGAGCAGGAAAGACCGCAAGGTAAAGGTGGAAATCAAAGAGCTCGTGGACAAGGGGCCTGTTAAGAGAGGTGGGCCTGGGCCCCATTAAAGAGGTCAAAGAGTTAGGCATGGGCCCCGTCAAAGAGGTGGACATCAGAGAGAGGGAGGGAGGGAACTGTTGTATCTTATGAAATCAGGGCCATCGTTGTTGAACATGTGATAAACAGAGGCCGTACCATGGCAGAGGCTGACAGATTAGTTCACCCCAATCTGAAAAGATCAACTGTCAATTTGATCCTGAGAAAATGTCATCAAGAAAAGCGGTAAGTCTGGAGGACATGTACTATGCTTTACATCTACAGTAAATACGTATTGTAATGCATGTAAATGTACTCTGTTCTACCCTCAGAATGGACAGAAGACCCCATGGTGGTGGCCGTGTGCTGACCAGAAGGAGTGGACAGTGGTGGAAATGGTGAGGGCCAGAAATGACATACGGCTTTCCGAAATAAAGCGGGCCATTGAGGAGAACGATGACACCTTTTGCCAATGTGACATCCATCAGCCTACCAACAATGGTCCACCTTTTGAAGAGGCATCCAGGTATCTATGAAACACATTTACCTGATGCCAAGTATGCTCAGGTCCAGCACTATATACTGTATTACTGTTACTATTTGATGCACATGATACATCACACTATCATATTGGAACTTTATTCTAAAAATAACCAAAATATAGTTTAGAGGGTGATGGTGCTCGATGCTGCTGTGAACCATCACAAATATATATTTGTTGATGAAATGGGCTTCAACCTGGCCAAAACTCAGAGCCGTGGGTGGAAACTCATCGTCCAATGGGCAACCATCCAAGTGCCTGGACAATGGGGAAACATCTCAATGTACAAAGCTATTTCTGAGGATGGTGTGGCAGGATGTAGGGCATTACTTGGATCCTACAGCGCTGCACATCTCATTGTGTTTCTCAATGAAATTGAACAGGCCAGTCAATGTCAAGGGGTAACCTATGTCACTGAGTGTGACAATGTCAGGTTCCACCCTGCAGAGGTGGTTCAGGCATGGTTTTTGGGCCCATCCCCAATTCGTGGCCCTATACTCTTTCCTCAACCCTATAGAGGAATCTTTTTCAGCATGGAGGTGGAAGCTGTACGATCGCCATCCCTATGAGCGTGCCATAGAATTTCTGTCAATTTTGTTGGGTCATTTAAGTGTATTGCCTAATATAAAAACCGTGTAATCTCCAGTACTGTAGCATTTTACTTTCAGCACTTTAAGGATTATTTGAAACACGCATCTTGCATTGCTATTGGATGAGCTGGTAGTTAAAATGACTAAATAGAAAATATATTGTGTTATGGTGATTAAACCAATGTTCTCATTACATTTCACAATAAACATATGTTGAATCAATGGTTGTGTGGTGAGAGATGTTTACAATCCAAATGAATGCACAATGACAGGTTGTGTGACCAGTGTGACCAGTTGACAGTATTGTACTAAAAGTTGTGAAAATGCACCAGATCCCTGTGAAAATTTGACCAAACCAATGTAAAATAATCAGCACAGATCACTGATAAGGCATGAAGAGTGAATGCAAATCAACTAACAAATATGTTTCCTGAAAACCCTTTGAATTGTAGTCTCTAAAATCTCTGTGATGCAAGTCATTTTTGTCCTAGCGAACATGTTTTGAAATAGGGTATGAATATGTGTTGTCAAATAAAGTCAGTGTAGTATAAATATAATTTTAAAGGGGCCTTCTGGGTATTGTTTTGGTAAACTGCTGGGGGATTGGGCTGGAGGAATGTAACCACTCTCAAGTTCATAGACAGATGTAACACTTCAGGTGTCGTAGGTGTGTGGAGTCAAACGCAGGAGACAGTGAGTGCAAAGCTGTGCGTCTTTAATAGCGCCAACGCATCCCAGGGTGCTCACAATAGTAACGGCCCCAAACACAGGGAATGAGAATGTACAACAGAAAACGTAACGACCAGGCACTAACACGTACTTCTAACAACAGAGCCGAAGGTTACACTGCAATAATCCCGCACAACAACCAGGCGGGCCGGCTGTCTAATAAAGACAAACTAATTAGCTGATTTAATCATGAACAGGTGCTACCACTAAACATACAAGGAGGAGAGGAAAAACAATCAGTGGCAGCTAATAGGCCGGTGACGACGACCGCCGGCGCCAACCGCCCGGGAAGGGGAAACACCCTCGGTCGGACTCGTGACAGTACCCCCTCCTGACGCGCGGCTCCCGCAGCGCGCCGACACCGGCCTCGAGGTCGCCCCGGAGGACGAGGCGCAGGGCGATCCGGATGGAGGCGATGGAAATCCCTCAACATGGATGGATCCAAGATGTCCCTCACCGGTACCCAGCACCTCTCCTCCGGACCGTACCCCTCCCAGTCCACGAGGTACTGCAGGCCCCTCACCCGGCGTCTTGAGTCCAGAATGGCCCGGATCGTGTACGCGGGGTCCCCTCGATGTCCAGAGGGGGGAGGGACCTCCGGTACCTCACTGTCCTGCAGGGGACCAGCTACCACCGGCCTGAGGAGAGACACATGAAACGAGGGGTTAATTCGATAATAGGAAGGGAGTTGTAATCGATAACACACCTCGTTTATTCTCCTCAGGACTTTAAAGGGCCCTACACACTGCGGACCCAGCTTCCGGCAGGGCAAGCGGAGAGGTAGGTTTCGGGTCGAGAGCCAGACCCTGTCCCCGGTACAAACACGGGGCCTCACTGCGGTGGCGGTCAGCACTCCTCTTCTGCCGTCCACTCGCTTGTCGTAGAGACTCCTGGACGGCCCTCCAGGTCTCCTTGGAGCGCTGTACCCATTCCTCCACCGCAGGAGCCTCGGTCTGGCTCGGATGCCATGGTGCCAGGACCGGCTGGTATCCCAACACACACTGAAAAGGGGACACGTTAGTAGAGGAGTGGCGTAGTGAGTTCTGAGCCATTTCAGCCCAGGGAATGTATCGTGCCCACTCCCTGGCCGATCCTGGCAATACGACCGCAGAAACCTACCCACCTCCTGGTTCAATCTCTCCACCTGCCCATTACTCTCGGGGTGATAACCGGAGGTCAGGCTGACAGAGACCCCCAAACGTTCCATGAACGCTCTCCATACCCGAGGCGTGAATTGGGGGCCCCCGATCAGAAGCGATGTCCTCCGGCACCCCGGAGGACATCGTTAGTAAACCGGAACCGGGTGAAGAATATGGCCCACCTTGCCTGACGTGGGTTAAGTCTCCTTGCAGCCCGAATATACTCCAGATTCTGGTGGTCGGTCCAGATGAGAAAAGGGTGCTTAGCCCCCTCAAGCCAGTGTCTCCACACCTTCAGAGCTCTAACCACCGCTAGCAACTCCCGGTCCCCCACATCATAGTTACGCTCCGCTGGGCTGAGCTTCCTTGAGAAGAAAGCGCAGGGGCGGAGTTTTGGTGGCGTACCCGAGCGCTGTGATAGCACGGCACCCACCCCAGCCTCGGACGCGTCCACCTCCACTATGAATGCTAGAGAGGGATCCGGATGCGCCAACACGGGCGCCTCAGTGAACAGCGCCTTCAACTTGTTGAATGCCCTGTCCGCCTGTGCTGACCACTGCAATCGCACCGGGCCCCCCCCCAGCAGTGAGGTAATGGGAGCCGCTATCTGGCCAAAACCCCGGATAAACCTCCGGTAGTAGTTGGCAAAACCCAAAAACCGCTGCACCTCCTTTACCGTGGTTGGAGTCGGCCAATTACGCACGGCCTAATGCGTTCACCCTCCATCACCACCCCGAGGTGGAAATGCGATATCCCAGAAAAGAGACGGCTCGTTTAGAGAACACGCATTTCTCAGCCTTGACGTATAGGTCATGCTCCAGCAGTCTTCCAAGCACTTTGCGCACCAGAGACACATGCGCGGTGTGAGTGGCCGAGTAGATCAGAATGTCATCGATATAAACAACCACCCCTGACCGCACAGGTCCCTGAGAATCTCGTCTACAAAGGATTGGAAAACGGCTGGAGCATTCTTTAACCCATACGGCATGACGAGGTACTCATAGTGGCCGGATGTAGTACTAAATGCGGTTTTCCACTCGTCTCCCTTCCGAATACGCACCAGACTATACGCGCTCCTGAGATCCAGTTTTGTGAAGAACTGCGCTCCGTGGAACGATTCCACCGCCGTAGCGATGAGAGGTAGAGGGTAACTATACCCCACTGTGATGGCGTTTAGACCTCTATAATCGATACACGGACGCAAACCTCCCTCCTTTTTCCTCACAAAAAAGAAACTCGAGGAGACGGGTGAAATGGAGGGCCGAATGTACCCCTGTCCCAGCGACTCCGTGACATATGTCTCCATTGCCAACGTCTCCTCCTGGGACAGCGGGTACACATGACTCTTGGGAAGCGCAGCGTCTACCTGGAGATCTATCGTACAATCCCTTCCCGGTCGATAAGGTGGTAATTTAGTCGCTTTCACTTTACTGAAAGCGATTGCCAAATCGGCATACTCGGGGGAATGCACACCGTGGAACCCTGGTCTGGACTCTCCACCGACGTGGCACCGATGGAAACTCCCAAACACCTTCCAGAACACTCCTCTGACCACCCCTGGAGAACCCCTTGTCTCCACGAAATTTTAGGATTGTGCCGGGCCAGCCAGGAGTCCCCAGCACCACTGGAAACGCAGGCGAATCAATAATAAAAAAACTGATACGCTCCCTATGATTCCCCTGCGTCACCATGTCCAGTGGGACCGTGGTCTCCCGACCATCCCTGACCCTAATGGCCGGCTATCTAGGGAGTGCACGGGGAAAGGAGAATCTATCGGCACCAGCGGAACCCCTAACTTAAGGGCGAGTCGCGATCCATAAAGTTCCCAGCTGCGCCTGAATCGACTAGCGCCCTATGCTGGGAAGAGGGAAAAAAGTGAAGGAAAGAGATTAAGACAAACATATGGCCAACAAGGGATTCTGGGTGAGTCTGATGCTGACTCACCTGGGGTGACCGAGAAGCGTTCCGCCTGCCATCTCTACTCCCAGACGGACCCCCAGCACCGATCAGACGTGTGTCCTCTCCGACCACAGTTGGTGCAGGAAGGCCTCCTCCTCCGGTACCCTCGGCGCAGCCCCTCCCAACTCCATCGGAATGGGAGCGGAGGGGCCGGGTGGTGGAACGCACAGGACCCTCTCTGAACGCCCGCGGGCAGCCAGCAGATTGTCCAGTCGAATGGACATGTCAATCAGCTGATCCAGTGACAGAGTGGTGTCCCGACACGCTAACTCCCGGCGGACGTCCTCTCGGAGACCACACCTGTAGTGGTCCATAAGGGCCCTGTCGTTCCACCCAGATCCGGCTGCCAAGGTCCGGAACTCCAGCGTAATCCTGGGCGCTCCTCCTCTCCTGCCTGAGATGAAAAAGTCGTTCTCCCACCGCTCGGCCGTCTATAGGGTGATCAAATACGGCACGGAAGCGGCAGGAAAACTCTGGGTAGTGCTCCCGCGCTGAGTCTGGGCCATTCCAGACTGCGTTCGCCCACTCCAGAGCACGACCCGTGAGGCAGGAGATGAGGACACTCACCCTCTCCGCTCCTGAGGGAGGGGGTCTAACGGTGGCCAGGTATAGCTCCAGCTGAAGCAGAAACCCCTGGCAACCCGCCGCTCCATCATAAGCCCTCGGTAGCGTCAGACGAAGGGTGCTGGAGTCGAGTGATGGGGAGACCGGAGTCGGGGGTGCCGAAGGTGGAGAGAGGAGACCACTCCTCTCCCATCGGTCCATTCTCTCCATCACTTGATCCATCGCGGATCCGATCCGATGGAGAATGGTGGTGTGGTGGAGAACCCGTTCCTCCATCGATGGGAGAGGGTTGGCTGCTGCTCCTGCTGACTCCATTCGATTTGATTTAGGTGCGGGATTCTGTAACACTTCAGGTGTCGTAGGTGTGTGGAGTCAAACGCAGGAGACAGTGAGTGCAAAGCTGTGCGTCTTTAATAGCGCCAACGCATCCCAGGGTGCTCACAATAGTAACGGCCCCAAACACAGGGAATGAGAATGTACAACAGAAAACGTAACGACCAGGCACTAACACGTACTTCTAACAACAGAGCCGAAGGTTACACTGCAATAATCCCGCACAACAACCAGGCGGGCCGGCTGTCTAATAAAGACAAACTAATTAGCTGATTTAATCATGAACAGGTGCTACCACTAAACATACAAGGAGGGAGAGGAAAAACAATCAGTGGCAGCTAATAGGCAGTGACGACGACCGCCCGAGCGCCAACCGCCAGGGAAGGGAAACACCCTCGGTCGG